>NC_091697.1:90127500-90230000 GCF_041296265.1 Equus caballus
TGCTGCTTTATTACTGCTAGAAACCCACCATTTCTTTCTATCCTGTTTAACAGCTTTCCATCCACAGAAACAAGGGTGATATGTATCTGTACACCGCACACTATGACATGACAGGTATGCAGCAGCTGTATTTTGTCCCTCATAGCCAGGAACCTTTCTAAGCTTTCTGTCTTTAAGGCTTACAGTTACACAGAGATCAGTCTGCTAGGAGTTGTATATTGCATGATTTGATGACCCAGCAGGAAGCAATTTCTGGAAATTCCTTCCCAAATGATATCCTTTGTAGTAGATGTAACCTGAAAAATAAGAATCAGAAGATGCTGGTCTATTACTAGAGTTCCATTCATTCATCAACAGTTGGTCCTATTCATCATCATAGTGAATGACCAAAATGTCTCCAATTTGATGCTACTCAGGTTAGATCTTCTCAGGTTCCAAAGCAGAGGCAGTCGGCTAACATACAGCTTCACCCCTTTGGACACCTGGTATAATTGTTCTGTTATTCTCTTGCTCTGAGCTTATCTTAAGGCATCAGTGTAGTGTTGTATTTCCTTCATTGCAGATCTGTTTATTCATTCATTTACCTTTAGCTACTATTCCTTCTCATTTTTATTTGTTACTGATTTTAACCAAACCATTCCACCTTTGGAAGGGACTTCAGGTTCATCTACAGTGCTGGCTCAGTTTGCTGGCAGCAATATGAGTATAGTAAGTACATTCCTATTCATATAGGGTAGGGTTCACAGATAGAGAACTAGTGGGCTATTTTGGCCAGTAGACAATACAGCTGTAGGTACTGTCAACCTCAATTTTGCCAGATGGGATGAAGGCATAATCTGTCTCATTAGGCTCTTAGGTATTCTGGCATAAAGGTTTACAGCTGTAATTATAGTTTCTTGCTTTGAGATTATCCCTGATTCCAGCACCCATAGTTCAGGTCCTGGTCCTGGAACTATTTCGTAAAGTAGGGAACGAGTGTTAGGGTGATGTGGGGAAGAATCGTCTAGTCATACCAGCATCCACTCCAACCCCATCTTCCTCAGATCCTTTGCGAAAGCAGAGGAGTCTGTCTTGTGGGGAGCCTCTCTGGTCCCCGTCAGGTTGAGTGTGGGCACACACTTGTGAGGGTCTACAAGCCAGTCCTTCTTGCCTTTATTTCTACCCATTTTTGATCACAAATGATCTATTGCCTGTTCCAGTTTTCTACAAACCACTACTCTGAGGATGATAAGCAACATGGTATATCCATCTGATGTGTTGTTTCCTCACCCATCGTTGGAGACTATGTACCATAAAATGCAGTTTTTGACCTGAAAAAAATATAACTTGGCTTTCTAAATTGGTACAGTATTTTTTTGCTTCAGTCCTTTTATTGTGTTTTGAGTGTTTGCATCTACCTGCATCTACCACCAGGTATGCAAAGCTCAGTTCAGAGTGTCTGTACCTGTCACAACCATTGTAGACTCCTGGGGCTACAAGCAGTGGTCCAGTATAGTTCACTTGCCAGCTGTGTGGGGGATCTTCCCTGTAGGAGCTGTGCCCCATGCCTGTTTGCAGTCTGTCTTTCTCATCACTGAGTAGGACAGTCCTTGGCATTTTGTGCCTGAGAGGGTGCAAGAGGAGTAAGCTGCTGATCAGCCTCTGTTGCATGGCTGCAGCTTCTCCATACATTTTATGAACCAAAGTGGCAACCTTGAGTGAGCATACTAAGGTATCCACTTGTTGGTTCCTGTCACCTTCTGATTCTCTTGATGGGTGTCAACATGTCCTACTTGAATTAGAGTCCCTTAAATTCCCATAGGGTCATGCCCCTTACTCATGGGCGGCACTCATGGGCTTTTGCCAGAGGCTCTGGTCTGCACTTCTGTATTACCTTAATAGTTCACTTTTGCATTGTCCATCTGCCTTACCTTATCACCAAGCCATTCACTACCATCCATGAGTCAGAATACACACAAACTTCAGGGTTCTTATCATTATCTAATTCTTCTGTTACTGAAGGGATAAAAGCATGCAATTCAGCCCACTGCTCAGATTTATTCGTATCTTCTTCAGTCAGAGATTTTTCCATCAGTTGGTTATAGTGGGGCAGCTTTACAAACAGGATACTTGTCCATCACATTGGAACTGCTGTCTGTAAATCAGGCAGCTTTTTGTTTGTCAACTCGGGGCTGTTAATAGGGCCCTACCCATGTGGCACTAGGTCTGGTAGTTCTCCAGGTCGCTCCATAGTTGGTCCTAAGGGAAAAGAGGCTATCTGCTCATAAATATGATGAGTACCTCCTTGTTTTCCTGTGGTAGGTGTTCCTGTATAAAACATTTCCACTTTACTATGGAAGTTTTCTTGGCACTGTCTTCCTTATTAGAACATTTCTCTGACATTACACAAAACATTATGAGTATCTCAGATCTCAAGATTATTTCCTTCAGTTGTAGAGGCAGTTTCAATTAATGACCAATAACAAACTAATGTCTCTCAAACAACATGTACTATGTTGATGCATCTGGACATTTTCTTCTCCAAAACCTTAGCAGTCACTGCTGGGCAGCACTCGTGGGCTTTTGCCATAAGTTCAAGTCTGTATGAGTTCAAGTTGCAAACACTTTCAAAATGATATCTAAGCATGGATTATAAGAGCCCAAATGTATTGACTGGGCTACTATGGCCTTTTGTTATTCAGACATAGCCTGTTCAGCCCTCCACTTAAATATGACCTTCTTTCAGGTAGTTTTTTGGATAGGAGCTAGCAGTATTCCCAGATATAGAATATGGGCCCTGATCACAACAATCACCAACTAAGTATTGTACTTCTCGCCTGGTTTCTAGGGAGGCTATGACAGCTATCTATTCTTAGTTGCCTGTGGGATGTCACCTGTGGCTCCTGTCTAATTTATTCCTCAAAACTTTAACGTTTGAGCAGGCCCTTGGATCTTTGCTGAATTTACCAACCAAATCATTAACCAAATAATGATAGTAAACTGGTGAATTCAGATAATCCTGTGGCAAGACAGCAAATGTATATTAGGATCCTTCTCACATGAAGGCAAGTGGTGGTTGAGTCTTTTCTGATATCAAGAAAAAGGCACTTGAAAGATCAAAAAAATAATAATGCCTTTCTTTAGATAATATTGAAAGACTGCTGCCCTGTTTTTGATTTGTAGAAAGGGAGGATGATAGAGAAATATGTAATTTTTCTCATGAGCTTCGTTAGCTGGGTAGAAGAACAAAAAAGATACATAAAATTGTAACTCTCTTGTAAAAAGCTAGAACATTTAATTGCTAAAGTCAGATGGGAAGTAGTTATTTGTTTAATAACCAGTGAGAGTAAGACAGCAGTGTGAGTTGGTTACAGATAAGTTGATCATTTGTTCTGAGACTGAGCCTACTTAGTAATTGGAAATAAGCAGTTACACACACACACACACACACATATATCTTTTAACGAAGACACAGACTTATCCAATGAAAGATTTTCTAGGATTTTCTCAATCAGTGTTTATAAACTTAATGAGAGAACAATTTTCAACTAAAGTAGGCAGTTAGTATTTAGGTAAGATTTCCAAAAGAGACTCGGCCTGAGCTGTGGTGGTATTCTTGTTTAGCATTGTAGCCCTGCATGACAGGTGACTGTCACTTTTCAGCAACCATTTGTTAAGAGTCGTGTTATTGCGTCTTGTCAGTAACCCATATGTGTGCTGCATAGAGCAACAGACTGGAGACACAAGGCCTCAACCTGCTGAAGTGGGTGTCCACTCCTCCACGCTCAGCTTTTATAGAGTGTGCTAAAGTTAAGTGTTTTATTAAAGTACAAGTAGACTCAATTTGCATACATTTGTGATAAATTTTAAAGGAAAAGAATTCATTGTATATTACCTGAGTGCATCATTTTGTACTTTTTAAAATATTTTTTCTGTGATTTTGCCCTTATTATTAAAAGTGATCTCTGAAGCAGTTTTATTTACAAAATGTCATCTATATGTAGATCTTTAGGACCTAACCTGTTTTATGAGTAGGCTGTTACCTATATTAAATGTGAACTGCAAGTCAATGCCCCTGTCTTGTCCACTCTGACCCTTTATACCTAGTAAGTTGTTTCATCTCAGTGTGATGATAAAGGGTGTGTATGTTAGCTACTGGAAGCAGGAATGAGGAGTAAGTATTCTTGCATAAACTTTGTGATTATTAATATGTTTGATACTCTTTTCTTAATTGCTACAGAGTTACCCAAACAATCATAATGGCATCATAGGTTTTAGAATAATATGTAATGTGCATGTAAATAGTTCTGTGGGAAATAACAAAAAGAAGTTCGACTCTCTTCTCTTTTCTCTTTTATTGTGTTTTGATGTGTGCAGATATGCTATGACCCATCTTTTCTCAATTGTCTGCTCTCTTCGTCTTTCATCTTACTTTCTCGACTGCCTTTTCCAGTCAGCATTTAAACATGCATAAGTCTCTCCCATCTTAATGATTTTTAGTCCTGGTTTTGTTTGCTCACTTAGCAACATTTGATGTTGTGACTTCTTTCTTGTCAAAATATTGTCTTAACTGTGCTCTTATGTTGCGATATTCTGTGGTTTTCTTATCTATGTGAACGCTCATTCTCCATCTCCTTTACAACTTCTTTTACTTTTATCAACCCTTCAATGTTAGGTTTGTTGGGGTTCAGTTTTCAGTCTTTGTTTTTCTCTATTCATTCTCCCTCAGTGAACGAATCTACTGCCATAGCTTCTAACACCATCTCTGTGCTATTTGACTCTAAGTCCTAATTTACATCCTTATCTTCTTGTGCTGTGCACTGGACATCTTCACTTGGGTATTTCATTAAGCTCCTCACACTCTAGATGTGCAAAACTGAAGTGATCATCTTTCCACTCTTCAGGAACCATGTTCCTATGTATCACTTATATATGTAGTCACTGAGACTAGCTACCTAGGAGTTAAGCTTGAGTTCCTCCTCCCCCTCAATTTGTACAGCTCATCACTCTTCCTAGTTTCCCACTGACTTTCCTGTAATCCTCTCCATCCGTGTTGAGTCCACCTTAGTCCAGTCTCCTTTTCTTTGTTCATTCATTTATTCATTCATTTAATTAGTCATTAACTTAACACATATTTGTTGACTGTCTGCTCTATGCCAAGCAGTGTCCTACGTGCTGAGGTCACACAGTTACAAAAGAGATATCCCTGCCCTTGTGGAGATCACATTCTTATGGGGAAGGGGGAGACAGATAATAAACAAAATAAGTGAGTAAAATAAGTAGTATTTAGATGGTGGTAGTGCTTTGGAAAAAAATTAAAGCCATGTGTCAGGATGAGTTGACCAATGGAAAGAGTATATATAGAGAAAAAACTCCAAGCACTGGGCCCAGGAGCACTTCAGCATTAAGAAACTGAAGAGGTGAGGAATCAGCAGTGGAAACTAAAAAGAACAGGCCATTGAGGCAGGAAGAAAACCATGAGACTGTGATGTCCTTAAAGCCATGTGAAGAATATATTTCAAGGAGAAGGAATGATGATTTCTGTAGGTTCGGTCACATGGAGATCAGTGAAGGCGCTCTGGTTGGAGTTCTCCTAACTTATTTCCCTGGCTAAGTGTAATTCTTGCCAGCTCTGCTCTGAAGCCAAAATGTTGTTCCAGAGTTACAAACTTTATTATCTTCTATATCTCAATGATTTTAGGATAAAAGTCAAACTACTTCGTTTGGCCTACAAGGCCTGAACTGCCCTGCGTAGCTTCATTTTCCTCTGTCATATTCTACACTCAAGGCATTATGAACTTCAAGAGTTATTTGAAGCTATTTTTCTCACAGCCTTAGTATGACCTCTCTTCTTTGCATGAAACACTTCTTCCCTCCTTCATCTATCTAACTGCTACTCATCCTTCAGGGAATACCTTCAATGTCACTTCTTCATGGAGACCTTCTCTGATCCAGATTCTCAGAGATTCCAGTATTCACTGTCATAACTCATATCACCCTTTTTTTGTTGAGTTTAATGTTTGGCTCCCTTAGATACTTCTTTCTCTCTAAACTGTAAGCTAAATGCGTTCAGAGGCTCTGTTCTTTTGGTTTACAACATTATTCCTGGTACCCAGCACAGAGCCTGGCACAGGACTGGAACTCAGTAATATTTTTTGATTGAATATTGAATAAAATGACAATATGATATTTTTGTTCAGTTCATTATGAGATTTGAAGCATTTTTCCTGTTGTGACTTCAGACGTGTATTTTTGTGTAAAATGAGAGGGTTTGGCATTACAGTAGCAGTAAATCCATTTTTTAAAAGTCTGTATTTGATATAAAAGTCTTATAGGGAAAAATATCCACAAAATCCAAAGAGTGTGAGGTTGAGAGATAAGGTTTAATGTATTTCTACGTTTGTATAGACTGGAAAAGAGAAGACTCCAGAATACTTGATCATAGTTTATAGATCCCTTCAAGGTAACACTATAAATGAAGGAAGGGAATTACTATATTCTCTGAAGATTGTGAGGAAGCAGCAGTTGCCTGAAGCTAAGGAAAGAAAAGTTTAAGGTGAAGAGGCATAGAAAAAGTTCTCTGCTTATATACTGAGACAGTTTATGGACCATGGAATAGCCTCAGAAGCACTCAGAGCAGTGAATTTTGAAGGTGCCGTATTCAAGAAATAATTAGCTGTAGCCTTAGGCGGGTACTACTCTGTCTTTGTGATATTCTGAAGGACTGAACATACTTCATTTACTTTATATTCAGAACTTATGCTATGCTGCATGGCTTTTAAGGTTTCTTGTACAGATTTCAGATATGACTAAATAGAGCAAGAGAAAGGTAAATGACTTGCCTAAGAACATTTAGTGCGTTATTACTTGATCCCATGTTCATGGTTCTTACTGCTTTCCAGTATCGTACATTGGAAACTTTGATCCAACAGTATATTCATGAGGAATTTCTTAGTATCTTAGACCTAGTATTATGGTGATATAATACACAATTTTTATTTTAATATCATTAGATTTTATTTTTAAAAATATTTAGGCCAAACTATTCTTTATAATGCTCTAAATCAGAATTTTGAGCATGGTAAATTCTTTCTATGAAGTAAGTTGAGCATTTAGGAAGATCATCACTTTTTTTCCTTCAAAGTAATTTTTAATAAGTTCTATAGTTTATTAAAGGATAATTTTGGGATTGTAGTATTTACAATCTGATTTAGGGTACTGATTTTTTTGTTTAGAATTTTACTGGGATTATAATGGTTTATAACATTGTATAATTTTGGGTGTACTTAACATACTGATTTTTAAGAGTTCTTCAAGAAAACCTAGCTGATTTGCCATTTTAAAGTTACACAGGTAATATGCTACATTTTCTTATTTGGAAATAACTGACTTATTGGTACAAATTTGTACACTGACATACTCTCTGCTTTGTTATGTTGTTTGTCATACTGTGAACATTATATATTGTCGTCTGAGACATTGTCTGTGTCATCCCTTTCACCTGGTCTGCTCCTCTTCCTGTCACACAAACTACACCATTTTCTTCTTCAAAATCTCTGTCATGACCTATATTTTTTATTTTCATGTGATTACTTTTATTGGGAAAGGTGGTGGGATTCCCTGACATAATCTCCTTTTTGGGTTCTAGGCTATTCTAAGTAATTGCCATTTTACGTGAAACTTACTTTCTTTGGTCAACAGATTGTTCTCTAAAGTATTTAATAAAAGCCTGTAGTCCTTAGGTATTAAATTGTCTGATACAAATCAATTATATAGTAGACACTCTATTTACAAACTTCTAACTGATTTCTTACTAACTTGTTGAATGACTGATTCACATTGAATGTTGTGGTTAGCATAGGACATTCTCTATGAATGAATGAATTCTCAGCCTCCAGCTGAGTTTATTCCCAAACTTGTTTATTCCTGTTATATTTTTTATTATAATTCTCAACCAATGGAAACTGAAAGAAAAGAAAAAGAATTGTTATGTTTATGAAAACAGAGTTGAATAATTTGGAAAGATTAAAGGCAAGTACTGAAAGAAATTGCTGTCAAATTAGATATGAATGTAATAACTATAAGAGATTGTATGTGTGTTTGTGTGTGTGTGTGTGTGTGTGTGTAGGGAGTTATAAACTCTCAAGAAATTTCCACTTATTGTGTGTGTGTGTGTGTGTGTGTGTGTGTGTAGGGAGTTATAAACTCTCAAGAAATTTCCACTTATTGCTTTGCAAGTGTTTCTTAAATGTTTTAAATGTGCTCAATCCACTTTAAAGAAAGTAAACTAGAAATCATAGATAATGCATAATGGATATGACATATGTAAGAAAAACAAATATTCCATAATTCCAGGCAGTAGAATAATACTCAAAAGAAAGGCCTTGGTTCTGTGACAGAAGATTGGTAAATGAATGAATGTTTGTATTTCTAAAAGTGTATGAGACTTTCACTCCCAGCCAAAATACAGAATAACAGGGAATGAATTTTTCCTCTGGTTTAAATAAGTAAAAAGAGAGAAAATATATGAAACAATAATTTTCTGACATTGCACAATAGCTCACTGCCTGTAGAGATGCCCCAGGCTACGGTACAGGGAGGAGAAACCCAAACATAGTCTGGAGGTGTCCCTGAGTTGATGAGATAGAGCAAGGAATTTGAGGAGGCCAAGCTGGCTAGGATTTGCTCAAATTTGTGGGGCAGTATCCTGGAGAGGAGAGAGCTGCACAGAAGCAAAAAGAGAAACTGCTCTGGAGCTCTGTAGCGGGTTTTCTCTGAGTTTTTGGCTGAATATTGGTCAGTACATGCATGTGAGTAATCTACTAAAACTAAAATGCGCGCCTTAGTGATTGAAAGACAGGGAATAAACCACTGGAAAGAATATCAGGGCAGAAGACTGGCAGAATTATCTCTGAAGCTTTCCTTGGGCCAGGAATAGTTTGTGTTTCCACCACCCAGAGCGAAATGATCTCCTAACACATGGGACATTGGGTATTCCTCAGAAGAGTATTGCCTTACTACCAAAATCAAATTAACTCTAGACTAAAGCCTATTCAGGAATCGCTCCAATAAAGCTTAAAACCATCTTCACAAAGGCCAAACTGTATTGAAGTAATTTAACTGCATTCCACAATCCCAGAATAAAGCCTCAGAATATTTTATGGCATACAATAAAATCCAGCAACCAACATAAAATTCAGTGTTTGGCATCCAATCAAAATTACCAGGCATGCACAAAAGTAGTAGGATATGACCTTTTAACCAGAATAAAAATGAATCAATACAAACAAATCCAAAATGATACATAGGATAGATTTAGTAGATGAAAACATTAGAACAGCTATTATAAATGTACTCCATAGTTCAAGCAGATAGAGAAATGCATGAGCATGATGAGGAGGAAAACAAAAGATATAACAAAGATTCCAACTGAGTTTGTAGAGGTGAAAAGAACAATATGTGATTTGAAAAATACACTGGATGAAATTAGTAGCAGATTTGACACTGCAGAAATAAAGATAAGTGAACTTAAAGCAGGACAATGGAAACTACCCAAAATGAAACAGAAAAAAAGAAAAGACTGAAATGAAAAGGACAGAACTGTGGGACATTATTAAGAGGGCTTAGATATTTGTATTTAGAGTCCCAGGAGAGGAAATGGGTGACAGAAAAAATATTTGAAGAAATAATGATTGAAGAATTTGCAAATTTTATGAAAAATATAAATTCATAGACCTAAGAAGCACAATGAACCCCGAACAGAGAAAACATGAAGAAAATCACATAGAGGTACAATGTAATGAAGTTGTTAAAAGGTAGTGATAAAGAGAAATTCTTAAAAGCAAATAGAGGAAAAAGGACACCTTACATTTAGCAGAATAAAGATAACAGTGACAGGAGACTTCTCATCAGAAATAGTGCAAACAAGCAGATTGTGGAGTGACCACTTTAACGTTCTGAAAGAGGCAACCTTGAGTTCTGTGACCAGCAAAATTATTGTTTGAAACTGAAGGCAAAATAAGTTTTCAGGCATATAAAAGCTGAAGTAATTCATCAGCATTGACAATTACTACATGAAATGTTAAAGGAATTCCTTCTGGCAGAAGGAAAAATTATACCAGATGGAAATCTGGACTTACAAAAAAAGAATGATGAGCATAGAAAATGTTAAATATGTGGGTAAATGTAAGTTTGTTTTTATAGTTAAAAAATGTCCTTAAAAGATAGTTGATAGAATTAAAATGGACAAAAGGTCTGAATAAACATTTTTGAATAGAGGATTACAAAAGGCCAATAAGCACATGAAAAGATGCTCAACATCATTAGTCATTAGGGAAATACAAATCAAAACCATGAGATCTTAATTCATACCCACTAACATGGTTATAATAAAATAGAAAGATAGTAACAGGTGTTGGTAAAGATGTTGGAGAAATCAGATCCGTTATACATTGTTGGTGGGATTGTAAAATAGTGAAGCCACTTTGAAAAATAGTCTGACAGTTCTTCAATATGTTAAACCATATGACCATAGAGTTACTATAGGACCCAGAAATTCCAGTCCCAAGTGTATATTTAAGAGAATTGAAAACATGTCTACACAAAAACCTGTATGCAAATATTCGTAGTTTTATTCATAATAGCCAAAAAGTAGTAACGACCCAAATGTCCAACTGATGAATGGATAAACAAAGTGTGGTGTATCCATACAATGAAATATTATTTGGCAGTAAATAATGAAGTACTGATACCAGCTAGAATGTGGATGAACCTTGAGAACATTATGCAAGTGAAAGACCCAGGCACAAAAACCACATACTGAATGATTCCAATATATGAAATGTTCAGAATAAGCAAATATATAGAAACGTAAAGTAGATTAGTCCTTGATAGGCATTAGGTGTAGGGGAAAATGGGGAGTGACTGCTAATGGATAGTGTTTCTTTTAGGGATGATGGAAATATTCTAAATGTAGATAGTGGTGTTGGTTTTACAATTCTGTGAATATACTAAGAACTACTGAATTGTACAGTTCAAAAGGATGAATTTTATCATCCTTTTGGTGTGGAATTGTATCAGTAAATCTCGTAACAAAAATAATTGACTTTTTAAACAAAAATAATTATAATGCATTATAGAGCTTAAATCATATATACAAATAAAGTGTATGACAATAGCAAAAGGCTGGGAAGGGAGAAATGAAAGTATTGTAAGTTTCTTCTACTATATGTGAAATGGTATACTATGAACATAGACTTTGATAACTTAAAAAATATATACAGTAATTTCTGGACCAACCTCTTTAAAAAAAAGGACACACAGAGGTTTAGCTCATAAACTAATAAGGGAGATAAAATGATATAACTAAATAAAAATCAGTATAAAAGAAGCCTGGAAAAGAGCAAAAAGGGAACAGGGAAGACATGAAAGAAGTAACAAGAAGTCAGATTTAAATTCAACAATATCAACAATCATTTCAACTGTAAATAGCCTAAAAAGCCCAATTAAAGGGCAGAGATGGTTGTATTGGATAAAAAAGAAAGGCTTGGCCATATGCTGTCTATAAAAACCCACTTTAAATATAAAGACACAAGGTATTACAATAAAAACATGGAAAAATGATACACCGTGTTAGCAATAATCAAGTGGAAGCTGGAACAGCTATATTAATATCAGACAAATTAGGTTCCAGAGCAAGGAATATTACTAGGGCTAAAGAAAGGTATTTAATCCTGAAGAAGACACAATAATCCTAAAAGTTTATGCACCTAATAACAGGCCTTCAAAATATGCAGAACCAAAACTGACAGCACTGAAAGAAGTAGATAAATCCAGTTACAGTTGGCGATTTCAGCACCCTTCTGAATAATTCGTAGAACAATTAGGTGAAAAATCGGTGAAGTTATAGAGCATTTGAACAACACTATTACTAAACATTATCGAATTGATATTTTTAGAACACCATCCAACAACATAAAAATACACCTTATTTTCAGGTGCACTCAGAACGTATACCAAAATAGACCATATTTTTGGCCATAATGCAAGTCAGCAAACTTAAAAGGATTCAAGTCATAAAAAGTGTGTTTTCTGACCATTTACAGTACATTCTCTCTAGTAGAGAGCTAAATGGAAAATCCAATTTTATTGTTTAAAACTAAACAATACAATGCTGAATAACACATCAGTCAAAGAAAATTCCAAAGAGAATTAGAAAATATATTGATTTACTGAAAATGGAAATACGGTATATCACAACTAATAGGGTGCAGCTAAAGCAATTCTTATAGGAACATTTATAACATTAAATGTTTATGTTTGAAAAGTAGAAGGATTTAAGATTGATGACCTAAGCTTCCACCTTAAAAAACTAGATGAAGAAGAGCAGATTAAATCTTAAGTAAAAGAAAGAAATAATAAAGACAAGAGTAGAAATGAATTAAATAGAAAACAGAAAAGCAATAAAGAAATAAATCAAAAACCAAAAGCTGGTTCTTTGATGTTACCAGAAAATTTGGTAAACCTCTAGCCAGAAGACACATGTTGACAAATCTAGGTGTAAGAGAGTGACTATCACTACATATCATACAGGCATTATAAGGAGAATAAAGGAATATTATGAATAACTTTGTGCCAATAAATTCAACAACTTAGATGACATGGGCAAAGTCCTTGAAAAACACAAACTGTAAAATCTCACTAAAGAAGAAATAGTTAACCCGAATAGGTTATTTGAACTATTTCTGTTAAACTAGTCTAGGTCTATAAACTGTTTCTATTAAAGAAATAGTTAAAAATCCTTTCTCAAAGAAAATTACAGACCCAGATAGTATCAGTGGTGAATTGTACCAAACACTGGAGAAATTATAGTTATGTTAATGTAGATTTTTAATCTTTTCTTTAAGATGGCTCTTTTCAATATGAGAAAAAATAATGTACTTAAAAATTTTTATATAAATGTAAAAGCAAAAAATAAGCTATACAATGTTTGCTTGCTTGTCTTGGTTGTCCTAAACCTTTTTTCAACATTTCAGTATAGTATTTTAGCTAGATCAAGAGAGATAATTTGTGGAATGATTCTGTATTAGTTTTATTGTTCATCAGAGTTATTGAATATGTAATGATTATCTCCTTTTAAAAATTTTTATTAGAGGGTCACATCAGGGTGAGATATTTCTTATTTGATGAGTTCTCAGAGTCTTGTTATCCAGACTTCTGTTCGTATACTGAGGAATTTTGAGTAGCAAAATCACAGAAAGAAATAATAGTAATGATGGTGTATTATTGGTTTATTGGTCCATTTATTGAAAGCTGGTGGGAGCGGTTCTTTTTTCAAATGTATGCATTTTTTTTTACTATACTAGTAAATATTACATTGTTTTGTATGCTAATACTTGATTCTGAATAATACCCTTTATTAATATTCTAAATAATTTTGGGAAAGATAAACTTTTTGAATGTGAACAGATGCATTTGCTATTATCCTCTGAAAGAGTCATATTTCTTGGGATTAAGGATTTATAAAGACAAATCTAATTTTGAGAGGCATAATACTTAATACGTGATCCTGACATTTCTTTCCAGAAATCAAATTAGTTTATTCTCAACATGCAAGTTTTCACAACCCTGTTAAAATGAGTTTATTCTCTGAACTTGTACAGAAACCTACATATTGCTAAAATGTTATCAAAAGACCTTTTAAAAAGTGCCAAGAAATGAATTATATATTTAGGTTTATTCTTAATACTAGCAGCAGGAAGAGCACATTGTGAGCTAAATTGGTTAATTGAAGTTGGAATCAGTACCACCTTTATACATAGATCATATACCAAAAGATAATTAAGAACTATATTAAGATAATTTTGAGGACCAATATGCTCCAAATATTTTTGTGTGGAGAAAAGCACACAGATATATTTTATAGAACATATAGTCGTATGGATTGACTTAACATTACTTGAAAGTGAAATTTTTGTTTATTATTAGCTGCAACTTAAAGGCAGTATACCTGAGTAACAGGATTTTTTTCCCCAGTGACAGAAAACTTCAAAATCTCATCTATTGAACAAATTGAAAGTGTAATGCACCACAGACTGCATAGGCAATGGTTTGACAGTCAAACTCTTCTAACAAAGTATGTCTACTCAAAGCAGCATAGGCAACATCTGGTAGCTTATCAGAAATGTCCACTCCCAGCTCTTACCCCAGACCTACTGAATCGAAATCTACATTTTAATACTACTTCCAAATGATTAATATGCACATTAAAATTTGAGAGGCGCCAAACAACTTCTTTTGGCCAGGTGTGAGCTTTTGAGGAGCTGTATTGCCTGGCCTTCTTTCCGAAAACATTTTTAGAAATTTTAACCTTCTTTATTCCCAAATATTTCTCATAACTTCTATCATTTCTTCAACTCTCGTCTCAGACTTCTAAAATTAGGTTGCTTTATAGCAATTTACAATCTCACTGGTGGATAAAAGGTGGCAGAGAAATACTTCTTCCTTTGTAGATTCTGGCCACAGACTAATTTAATTTATAGTGAGCATATACACTAGACCTTTGGTGTGGTGTGAATATAGGTTAATATTTAATTTCTTCATGTATTTCACTTAGAAAGTAGGAAACTTTTATATTTTATAGTAATTCAGTTGTTTACTTACATAATACTTACATCTTAACTTTCTCTGAAGTCTTCTGTCTGGTGTAAACATTGTTACTTAAGGAAGAATGAAGGCTGTTGTTGGGGAAGGCTCCTAGCTTTCCTCCACATTCTGAGTTTGTGAGGACTGGAAGATTTATCCATATGCTGATTAGAGCCAGTTTCTGAGGAGGGTGGGCCTGGTTTGTTGGCAACAATGTTTGCTGCTTGTTCAAAAAGTGCTGTGCCCTTGGTCTAAGGCTCCTCTCCAGTGTTGCAACTCTGAATTTGCAAGGATTATCTAGGCCAATCTTGTTGCCCTGGTGGGGCTAGGGTGCAAGGAGAAGTGATGCAAACATGTTGCTGTTGCTTGCTGTGCCTGAAGTAATAAAGGCCTTTGTTTCAGACCCATGAGTCTCAGGTCTTCTGCCAGCATGCTTGAAACAGCAGTTTGCTAACTTCTTAGCTTGCAAAAGAAGAGTAAAATCTCAGATCCTTCACAGTTCTTGAGAGTTGGTACGTGTTAAGCTCCATCATTCTTAAGATATTGTTTCTTGCCATATTCTGTAACACAGATGTTAAAGTTTTTATTGCAGTTATTGCTTTTTTTTTTTTTTTACATTTTTAGTCTTTCCCAGCTAACCTATAGTTGCCATATCATTTAGAAATAGGAGATGGATCAGTTTTTTCTTGATGATTTGTATGGCTCTTTGTGATATATTGCAAACAAAGATAGTGGCACCAATCTAAAATCTATAGGGTTTTTTTTCTCTCTTTTCTCCTTGATTTCTTTTTTTGGAAGGAAAAGGTAAGTTTGGGAATCATTTCTTTCTCTTTCTTATGCGTTATGCATTTGTCAGATGGTTTGTTAGAGATGCAGTTAGTGGCCAGAAAACAGATCAATAACTGTTCCTATAATTGGATCAAATTTGTGATATTAGATTCTTTAGAACTAAATTAATGTTATATTTGCTTTCTAAACCAAAAGATCCTTGATTTTAGTTGTAATTTTGAAATAGCTAACTCTCCTTTTCTGTTGAGGAGAAAACAATAATGAAGTACTTTGTTGTTGCTCTGGAATTTTAAAAACAAGTTTTTATTGTATAAGCAATTTCATTTCAATACTTCATTATTTTAATATAATTTATCCTTCTACTCACCTTTTAAGATGCTTGCTCCTGTTAGATTTGTTTGAAGTAAAATAAAGAATATGAATTTCACAACTTAGAAATTTTTACCTCAAGAAAACAGTATCATATTCTGAATAAAATAGTTGAAAATGTAACTGCATTCACTGTTTTAAGTAGCTTTTTAATTTGCAATAATTGTAGATTCATATTCAGTTGTGAGAAATAATACGGAGGGATTTTGTGGACCTTTACCCTGTTTCCCCTAGTGCCAACATCTTGCAAAATGATAGTACAATAATATTGCAACCAGAATATTGAAATTGGCACATCTCCATCACCACAAGGATCTCTTATATTGCCCTTTTATAGCTCCACCCCCGTTCCTACCCACCTCAGCCCTTTCCTTAACCCCTGGTAGTCATTAATCATTTCTCCAATTCTGTAATTCTGTTATTTCACTGTTAAATAAATGGGGTTATAGAGTTAGTATATAACCTTTTGGGATTGTCTTTTTTCACTCAGTATAATTCTCTGGAGATTCATCCAGGTTGTTGCATGTGCCAACATGTATATTTGTTCTTTTTTTATTGTTGAGTGTTATTCCATGGTAGAGATGTACCACAGTTTGTTTAACCATTCACCTGTGGATGGACATCTGGGTTTTTCTAGTTTGGGACTATTATGAATAATGCTGCTGTAAACATTTGTATGCAGGTTTTGTGTCAGGATAATTGTTTATTTCTCTGGGATTAATGCCCGGAAGTATAATTGCTGGCTTGTATGATACTTACATGTTAGTTTTTTAAGAAACTGCCACACTATTTTCCAGAGTGGCTGTATCATTTTACATTCCCATCAACAATGTAGGAGTGATCCAGTTTCTCTGCATCCTCACCAGCAGTTGATATTGTAACTATTTTTTTAGCCATTCTCATAGATATGTATTGATTCCATTGTGGTTTAAATTTACATTTGCCTAATGGCTAATGATGTTGACCATCTTTTCATGTGCCTATTTGACATCTGTATATCCTTCTTCAGTGAAATGTCTTTTGGCCATTTTCTAATTGGATTGTTTGGATTTTATTACTCTTAAATTTTTGGAGTTCTGTATATATTCTAGATAATAGTTCTTTTTCAGATATGTGGTTTGCAAATACAGTTAATGCTCATTATTTATGGAATTTGTATTAGTGAGTTAGTCTACTTGTTAAAATTAATTTGTGACCCCCCAATCAATACTTGTGGTGCTTTAGCAGTTATTTGCAGACATGCACAGAAGGGTGAAAATTTTGAGTCACCCAACATGCACATTCCCAGCTGAGGCTGAACAAGATGTTTCTCTGCCTTCTTGTTTTAACTCTGATACTGTAAACAAGTGTCCATTTCACAGATTATTTAGTGCTATATATATATATTTTTTTGTTCTTTTGGGGTTTTTTTGATGAGGAAGATTGGCCCTGAGCTATCATCTGTTGCTGATCTTCCTCTTTTTTTGCCTGTGGAAGATTGTTGCTGAGCGAACATCTATGCCAATCTTCCTCTATTTTGTATGTGGGATGCCGCCACAGCATGGCTTGATGAGCAATATGTAGGTCCACGCCTGGGATCCAAACCCACAAACCCCAGGCTGCCAAAGCAGAGTGTGTGAACTTAACCACTACACCACCAGGCTGGCCCCTGTTTTTTTGCGTTTTTTGCTGTGTTGTGTCTTACAGAGAAAATACATGTGTTAAATAAGCTTTGTTCAGACATGAATTATAGTGTTATTGGCCATGAGTTCAGTGCTAAGGAATCAATATATATTAAATAAGGTGACTTTAAACAGAAACACAGATAAAACAAATTTATATATTGATCCGTTGATGAAAATGTTGTGACCAGAGGCTTGCAGGAACTTGTATTTCAGTATTTGCTAATTTAGTGTTCATGGAGAATTCATAGATCATAACTACCATGGATAATGAGAATCGATTGTATGTTCTCTCAGCCTGTAGCTTGTCTTTTCATGCTCTTAAACAGATCTTTCACAGAGCAAAACTTTTGAATTCTGACACAGTCCAGTTTGTCAATTTTTTCTTTTATAGATCATGCTTTTGGTGTCAAACCTAATGATTCCACCTGGTCCTAGGTCCTGAATATTTTCTTCTGTCTTTTTTTCTAGTAGTGTTATGTTTCCCATTTAAATCCGTGATCCATTTTGAGTTAAGTTTTGTACAAGGTGTGAGACTTAGGCCAAGGGCCATTTCTCTGCCTATGGATATTCAATTGCTCCAACACCATTTGTTGAAAATACTGTCTTTCTTCCACTGAATTGCTTTTACACCTTTCTCCAGATTCACTTAGGCATATATGTGTGCATCTACTTTTGAGTTTTCTATTGTGTTCCATTAATCTGTATGTCTGTCATTCTGCCAATACCACATCATTTCGATTGCTCTAGCTATATAAATTTTGAATTGAGCAGATCGATCTCTCCCACTTTCTTTTTCAGAATTGTTTTATTTATTCTAGTTCCTTTACCTTTTCATAGATATTTTAAAATAATCTTATCTATATCTACAAAAAGCATCTTTCTTAGATTTTAATAGGAATTTCACTAACCTGCTTATCAATTTTTGGAGAATTGACATCTTTATTATGTTGAGTCGTACATGAACACAGTATGTTTTGCATTTTTTTATGTCTTTGATTTCTTTCATCAGTGTTTTGTAGTTTTCAGTATACAAGTCTGTACACAGTTTGTTAATTTTACACCTGAGTATTTCATTTATTTGAGTGTTGTAAATAGTATATTTTTAATTTCAGCATTCTTGTTTTCATTGCTGTATATAGAAATATGATTGATTTTTGTAAGTTTATCTTGTATCCTGTGTTCCTTGCTACATTCACTTAGTTGTTCTAGGATTTTATTTTTTATTGCTTTTGGGATTTTTTATGTGAACAATCTTCTTGTCTGCAAATAGGGAGTTTTGTTTCTGCCTTTCTGATTTGTATGTCTTCTATTTCCTTTTCTTGTCTTATTGCACTGGGCAAAACTTTTAGCACTATGTTGAATAAGAGTGTTGAAAGTGCAAATCTTTGTCTTATTCCCAGTCTTAGGGAGAAAGCATTCAGCCTTTTACCATTAAGTGTAATGTTAGTTATAGGTTTTTTGTGGATGGTTTTTATCAAGTTGACTAATATAACTGAATAAATGGCTGCATTACAATTTCAAAAAGGAAATATTTATTTTCACTTTTGAAGTCAATCTATTTTTTGGCTTATTTGTCATGGTGCCAACAGCTGGAATTTGTGTAGTTATTGAGTAATTTAAGTGCCCTAACAACATTATTCAAACTCTCCAAATATGGAGTAGAAGTTTACCACTGTTGATACTAAAGACATACGGAGAACGTTGCTTTGTGTGTTCAAGTTTGCCCCCTTCTCCAGCCCCCCATGATGCTGCCTGATTTCTTAGAAATCTTTCTTTGGCCTCCTACTATAATTGGGGATGCCTTATCTTCTCATCTACCCACTTTATGAATGTATATTTAGGATTAATTATACGCTGGACCAGATCCTGCTGCTTACTTCTTTGAAAGTTTATTAGCTTTCTGATTCCCTATAAATCAGAATTTCATAAGTTATTTGTTTCAGTCACTAAATGGAATTTTATGATTTTAAAAGAGTTGACATAGATTAAAGAAAAAAGGAACATTTTCTGGGCAGCACAGGGCTTCTTTCTGTGAAATGGTTTGAATATTTTAGATCCAAGGGACTCTGTTATTTAATAAAGTTACAATAAAATGCATTGATCAATAGATTACTAATGCATTGCTCATTAGATTACTAAACAACCAATGCCCTCTGAATGAATTTACTCAATTGAGGCGTTTGATCTGCCCTTTCTAACCCTTGATAGCACTCCAAGGTTTTGCTGCTACTTGTGAGAACCCAAGATAAGCCTCAAACTTGGATTCTTTCTGAAGGTATAATGAGCTACCACCCCAGCCATTTGGCACATCACCCATGTTATTTTAGAAAAAAAAAAAAAAGCCTTTCAGTGGAATGGGATTATTTTACTTTAGCAGTTTTCTATGTTATAAAGTTTAATTGCAAGTTTAAATGAACAGAAGTAAATTTGTGCCCATATGGCATTAAAGTATGTTAACTTTAGGGGAGAGAAATAATATGAATAATGCTTAGAGATGTTTTTCTGTGCCAGAGACAAAAGCATAACATTCTTAAAATTGTATTTTCTCTGAAATGTACCTGTCTAAGAAAAGAATAATATGTTTTATGCTATTTTTTTTTCCTTTTCTTGGATCATGGGCAGTTCTAAAAGTAGTATAAGATTTGTAGCCTAGTAATGGTTTTACAAGCATCACAGTAACTGGGCAAATAATCTATTGTAAATTTCCTACATGTCTATTGATGTCATTAAACACAAGCATATTGTATTTCAGAATCATTTAGTCATCTTCACTGCTACTGACAGTTGGTGCATTAGTTCATGTTAAATGGAATATCTCTTTAAACTATTCTTGGCATATCCTAGATTAGATGAATTATGAATTTGATTATTAAAATTAACCTTTTATGTTCATCTGGTATGTTGTTCTGAGCCAATGTCCTTTTGTACTAAATCTTTATCTTTCTGTGCTCTCAGGAAAAAAATCTTTATTCAGGTAGATGTTTAATGCAAAGTATATTTTGCATGAAATGTAGTTTGCAATATATGCAGTTTGTTTTTCCATACAAATATTTTACAAATATATCTTGCACGAGCCAGAAGAAGGATGGATATATTCTAAGTTTGTACATCTTTTTCTTTCTTTCTTCTTTTCCTCAAAATTGATTAGGATTTTGGAAATAATAGAAATGAAAATTAGGCTAAATTCTACTATTACCAATAAAGATAAACTATATTTGACTTCCAAAATATATGCTAATTGATACCCCCTCCCCCCTCCCCTGCCACATCCCCGTCTCAGTGCTCTCTAGGTTTTAAGAACATTTTGTTAAATTAGTTAAAGGGAAAAGATTCTAAAAAATCATGCTTGGCTATTATGTCATAGGCAGATGGGACTTCTCATTACACTCTTTATTTTATTCCTCTTCATGAATTTGTCAGGTTTTTTTCCTGATTTTTAAAGAAGAGACTGCACAAATTGTTCCTTGAACTTCTTTTTCCTTTGGGATGCATGCGTGCATCCACATGTATCTATATTTGTGTGTGTGTGTGTGTACAGACACATACACTATTGGGAATCTCTTGGGGCATTTGTGAACTATTTGATCAGAACAGAGGGATTCTGATTATTTTGCAGTGTAATATGGAGTTTAGAGAGAATTCTGGAACTTTAATTTATTGAGAATGAGTAATCGAGGTCAATATAACACTATTCAAAGTTGTATGTAATACCTTAACAAAAACTATTAAAAGTCATTGACTATAACTTGATTTTAAAATGTTTTACAATACAGAATGTTGTGTTTGGCCATTTTTACAGATGACATAATCTGAGGCAGAAGTTAATTGATTGTGTGAGGTTATCAAATCTTGAATTAGAAAGTCATGTGTTGCAAGGGCATTTTAAACTCCTTTTTCAGAAGTTAACTTTTTCTAGGAGTCAAAAGAGATGTAACTTGAAGGAGGGAAGACCAGTTTGTGAAAATGTTTACAGGCATTAGGTTTCCCAAACCTAAGATTAAACGTTAGTTTTGATTGCTAAGAATGTGTAGACTATATTCTAGGATGAGATTGTATATACATTTTAGCTTTGCTTTGGGTCTTGAAATATCTTGTTGAATGCAGAATAACTACTTGCAGCTATATTGGGGTGCTTAGAAAACATATTCAGTGTGCTCATATTCTGTACTCAGTTCCCATCTAACTCCAAGAACAATTGTCTTCATGATATGCTAATGTTAAAATCAACTGAGAGGCACAACCAACGTACAGATAAGAAGTTTGTTTGCTAAAACCTAGTCTGGCTGAGCTGGATGTCTTTTGGAACCTGAAAACAAGTTACTTACGTTTACTGATGGTTGATTTGGTGGAAATATTAAAGAAAAATATAGCATGAGTATTGACAACTGGAAAGTAAAAACAGCAGGTACTCCTGGCACAGGGAAGCTAGGGGTCAAAAGTTTAGTGAGGTGTTCTAGTCTATGAAGTAATAAAGAGCTATCCTTTGTGTTAACTTTTTATTATCTGTTTCCTGAGAGCGTATATATGTCTTTTTCTCTTCTGTATCCCCAGTGCCTGGATCAGTGACTGGCACGTAGCAACTTCTCAATAAATATTTGTTGATTGAGCAGCTACCTGACAGCAAGAATTAGGCTTCATATGGAGTAATGCTATATTCATTGCTCTCCTCAGAGTAGAAGACTTTAGGTAAAGGGTTAAGGATTACTTTTATTTGCTTTAATACAAGATATTACTAAGTATCTCAGAGATCATAATTATTTCTTAGAAAATGATAAATTTGTGTTTTTATAAATGAGGAAAATTTTCAGGCCTTCAGTTACTTGAATAAAAAAGCTTAGTGAAATGGGAAAATCCCATTTTAGGAAGGCATTTTCTTTTTAGGGTCGTAACGTATGCAACATCGGAAGTCAGTGATTATTGAACAGTTTAAGTAGATGCCAGTACGGGATGACCTTTATTTGAGATATTGTAGGGATCAGTGTGAGAATTCTGACTTGGATTTGTGAACCAGTGAGTTTATTTGGGACACCCTAGTGCACTGAGCAATCCCACAAATCTTAGAACCAGTCGAACATTCTAGCTGTCTGCATTCTCACACAAACATGAGGTCCCTAAACAATACACTGCCCGTAAGTTTAAAAAGGCTGCTCTCTGTTCTAATGGCTTCATAAAGATATTTGTCCATGTTTATTATATCACATTATAAACCCAGTGTATATCTATGAGAAGCAAACAGTTATTAGTTTATTTTTTCTAAGGATAGAAACCTATTTAATGCCTAGACAGTGTATGTATATATGCATGTTTGTGTATACACATATAGTTATGTAGATAGATATACAGCGATATAGATAATATATATTACTAGATTAAAACTTTCACATCTTTCCTAATTAATGATAGTTTCTGAATAGTTGCAAAGATGATGTGGGCTGACAATCTTGGCAAAAACTGTTCCTACAGTTGACAGAGAAGAGACTGGTCTCCTCGTGTTTGGTAATTCTTCAAGCACTATGCATCTATTTAGGGAAGAACATTTGGAAGAGAATGAAGAAGGGGCCATGGTTTCTGTGACTTTGTCTTCAAATCACTACATACCCAGCATGGTACTTCTCCAGAAGTTTCTTGTAGTTTCAGCAAATATTCTTTTGTGTTTGTAATGATATGGGACAGGGTATGAAATTATATATATATACATATATGTATAATTGTGGTAAGAACACTTCAGGTGAGCTCTATACTCTTGACAAATTTTTAAGTACACCATACAGTTTCATTAACCATAGGCACTATGTTGTACAGCAGAGCTTCACAGCTAATTAAATCCTGCATAACTGAAACTATACGCCCATTGAAAGCAACTTCCCATTTCTTCCTCCCTGCAACCCCTGGCAACTACCATTTTACTCTCTATTTGTCCTTTTGTGATGCTTACTTCTCTTAGCATAATGTTGTCCAGGTTCATCCATGTTGTCACATATGGCAGGATTTCCTTCTATATTAAGGCTGAATAATATTCCAATGTGTATATATACATATACACACACACACACACCACATCCTCTCTATTTATCCATTCATCCATCGATGCACATCTGGGTTGTTTCCGTATTTTGGCTGTTATGAATAATGCTGCAGTGAACATGGGTGTGCAGATAGCTCTTTGAGATCCTGATTTTGATTCTTTTGGATATATACTCGAAGTGGGATTGTTGGATCACATGGTAATTCTTTTCTTAATCTTTTTAGGAAGCTGTATACTGTTTTCCTAGTGGCTGTACCATTTTACATTCCCACCAACAATGCACAAGGGTTCCAATTTCTTGAATTACTGTGATTATTATCCAGTGATATGCTCTTGGTATACATATATTCAATATGCATCTGCCTCAGAATGGCCCATGCTTATTTTGTTATAATCTTTCCCAATAATTTCTAAAAGTGATTTACTTGTACTGATAGTAAAAATGCCTTACATGTAAAAACTGATTTTCTTTTTTTGAAGCTTTTCAACATGCATTATCTTTTCTGATTCTTACAGGCCTGTGTAGTCAGTCTCCTCTTAGAGTTGTTACTGGGAATTTTCTAAAAACCTATTTTACATTTTAAATTTGAGCTTTATTGTCCAAACTAGTCTCTCTGCAAAATTGTAAGCCACTTACGTTGTAAAAGAACTTGGAAGTTCTTATTTTATCAAAATAGCTTTGTAATTCATAATTTTTAAAGATATACTTCCACTAACATTTTTATGTCAGTGCATCTATACGATTGAGCAAAAGATTTTATAGTAGATGGCGTGAATATTTTACTTTGAGTCTACCGTGCAAAAGAACAACAACAAAAAAATGTGTAGGGAATTCTGTTATGAGCTAGCAAGTCTGCGGGTTTAATTTGAATTCACTGAAGAGAGTGGACTTCGTAGATTCACAGTTAATGAGCCATTTCTCTTAAAGTATTCTGTCACTATGGGATTGCGTACAGTTAGAACTGACAGTTGGAAACGTGCTAAGATAGGGAAACTAAAAAACAACTGTCTCTCTGGGCAAATGGTACCAGCTGGTGAGGCTCACCCAAGGAAAATATTTTATGTAATAAAATAGCTTTTAGATTTCACTGAAGTTATATATTATATATTTAAGGTAAAATCTTTTTAGTTTGTTTGCTTTTGTCAAGCCAAAATACTAAGATATTTTTTCAGTTTAAGTGGTTTTGTATTTTATTGACAGCTAATCTCTTTAGCATGTATTCATTAAACTAATATATAAGCTTTTGTTGTTGTTAATGCTGTCCAGTCGATTCCAACTCCTAGTGCCCCTGTGTAGAGCAGAGTGGAAGGAACCCTGCCTGGTCTTTTTGCTGCATCCCCTCATCTTCCTGGGCTATATCAGACAATGCTCCACTGCTAGTCATAGGGTTTTCATGGTCAGTTCTTTCAGAAGTGGGTGGCCAGGTCCTTTTTCATAGTCTTTCGTAGTCTGGAAGCTCCACTGAAACCTGTCCACCATGGGTGACCCTTCCGGTATATGAATACTGGTGGCATAGCTTTCAGCATCACAGCAACATATGGCCACCACAGTATGACAAGCGGCAGACAGGTGGTGTGGTTCCCTGCATGAGAAACAAACAGCTCAGCGGTGAGAGCACCCAATCTTAACCACTAGATATAAGCTTTTAGAGTTTACTGTTTGAAATTGTGTGGAGATCATTGGAAAGGTGTTTTGTTGCTTATATGGATTTTAGAAGTTGAAACAATTTTTTTTCCTGTTAGGTCTTTTCTAGAATGAAATCTATGTTTAAAATGTCTTGAATTGTATTAGAAATGAATGGTTATGTTCTCATACTCTGAGAGAAAGATTTGTTCCTCTGAGCCTTAATCTAAATTTTGGTGATTCCCATTCTTTTGATATTGTCAGATCTGACTGATAAAAATTATCATTTGAGGCTATAAAAATTATCTATATTTTAGCTAAGTAGGGCTCTATTACTTTCTTTGGCAGAATAGTGTTTACTGGATTTCTAGAATGCCTGTGTTTTGAGGTCCTTTAGCTTTTGTACATGGAGAAACTGTATAGTTAATGTTTGTGTGAAAATAGGCAGCTAGTGTATATTACAAACTTTAGTTGAAGTTCATCGTTTCAGTCAAGAAAAACTTTAGTGAAAAGTAGTAAATCTAACTGAATATACTATATATTTGGTAGTAATCCATTTTACCTCCTCTTTTGGTTTATTAACTATACCTTTTTGTTTTACTTTACTGATGGTTGCTATGGGGTTTACAATATGATCTTTAACTTGCTACAGTTTATGTTCAAATAAAATAATTCCGCCTCACATATAGTGTGAGAGCCTCATAACATTGTACTTCCATTTCTCCCTGTATCTGGGTTTCCATCTGAAATCATTTTCTTTAGTATAAAGAACATTTTATAATTTTTTTCTGTTAGTCTGCTGGCAATTAATTTTCTTGGCTTTCGTCTGTCTGGAAAGGTCTTTATTTTTCCTTCATTTTTGAAAGGTATTTTCAGTGTATGTAGAATTCCAGGTATGGTTTTTAATTTTTTTCCCTTGGATTACTTTAAAGGTGTTTCCTCATTTTCTTCTGGTTTGTATTATTTCTGTTGAGAAGTTAGTAGTATTTCTTATCTTTGAACCTCTCCATGGAATGTGTTTTTTCCTTTGGCTGCTTTTGAGATTTTCTCTTTATCACTGGTTTTCAGCAATTTGATTATGAATGTGCCTTAGGGTTATTTTCTTCATGGTTATCTTCTTAGTTGAGCTT
Source organism: Equus caballus (assembly GCF_041296265.1). Lineage (NCBI taxonomy): Eukaryota > Metazoa > Chordata > Mammalia > Perissodactyla > Equidae > Equus > Equus caballus. The sequence continues at coordinate 90,153,724 of NC_091697.1, forward strand.
CTTGGATATGTGGGTCTCTAGTTTTAATCAAATCTGGAAAATGATCAGCCATTATTTTTTCAAATATTTCTTGTCCCCTGCCCCTCACTTCCTATACTCTAATTACATTTACATTAAGTTGCTTGTGATTGTCCCACAGGTCAGTGAGGCACTGTTCATTTTTTCTGTTTTTTCTCTCTTTCATTTTGCATAGCTTTTATTCCTATATCTTGACATTCTCTGATCTACAGTGTTTAATGTTAAACCTATCCATTGAATGTCTCATTTCAGATATTGTATTTTTCAGGTCTGAGCAGTTCCATTTTTGTTTTTTTTTAAATCCAGTTCTTTTTGCCTTATATTTATATTTTGCTTTATATCCTTGAACATTTTTATAATAGCCAGTTTAATGTACTTGTCTCCTAATTTCATCATCTCTATCAATCATTTCTAGGTCTGTTTTTATTGACTGATCTCTCCAGTTATAGATCACATTTTTCTGCTTCTGTGAATGTCTGTAGTAATTTGTATTGCTTGGTGGACATTATAAATATTACATTGGTGAGTGTCTGGATGTTGTTGTCTCCCTTTAAAGAACATTGAATTTTGTTTTGGCAGCAATTAAGTTTATTGTGCTTGATCATTTGTAGATTTGTTTCAAAGCTTTGCTAAGGTATACCTAGAGTAGCTGTTACTCTCGGAATACTTTAGTTCTCTTCTGAGGCATGACTCTGCTCTGGTCACTGCTGAATACCCTGAGTGTTCAGTGAGGCCTTTGCATTCTGGCTGGTTTGAACTTGAGTGTCTCCAAGCCATAAATAAGGTCTTGGAATTGTTCACCTTTAACCTTTCCAGTATTTTTTTTCCTTACTAGTTTTCTTAGTCTAGCCTCTTGGTAGTTTCACCCTATACATATACAGCTTATCCAAAGACTTACGGGAACTCGTATATAGATTTCTAGAGGTTTTTTCTGCATAACTCCCATGTCTCTGGTATTATGCCCTGCAAATTCCAGTTGCCTCAGTTTTCCTGAACTCCAGTCTCTTTCTCCTCAACTCATTGAAGCTACTAGGTTCTGCTTGGGTTCCTCCTCAATGGACTATAGTCCAGAAACTGTTTTTAGGCAGAAAGCCAACGTGATTATCTCTTTTGTTTTCCTTCTCTCAGGGATCACAGATCTATAGTGCCTGTTTTCCACTCTCTGAAAACAGTTTAATATATTTTGTACACTTGTCTGTTTGTTTATGGTGGGAAGGCAAATCCACATACCATTCCAAATACATAATTCCACTATGCTGGAAGCTGAAATCTAACAATTGATTGTTCTTTTGTTTGCTTATAACGTAGTAGAAGCAGGAGGATTTGGAGGAAACCGTTCTCTTCCTCTCCTTCAATGGGAATGGTTATGAAAGAGAGTATCTCTTGACTTAAGATAGCCTATTTTTCTTAGAATAGGAATTCATAGTAGAATCGACATTATTTTGTTCAATAGAATTGTCCTCTTTTCTAGCTCAGGAAAGACTTGTTAAATTGTTAAAACTCTTCATGTGGAAAAGCAAAAGGAGAGTGGTGAAAATAGCATTGTTTTTATTCCTGCCATCATTGTAGGGAACAGTTACTTTGTTTTAAATAAGGATAAAGAGGCAAAGTGTTTATCCATAATATAGTTGCTGATATTATCTCAGTTTCACAATTCAGATGCCATAGTCAAGGCTACTCTGAGTTTATCAGTCTACCTGATTTTCTTTTTTTTTTTTTTTTGAGGAAGGTTAGCCCTGAGCTAACATCTGCCACCAATCCTCCTCTTTTTTCTGCTGAGGAAGACTGGCCCTTGAGCTAACATCTGTGCCTATCTTCCTCTACTTTATGTATGGGACGCCACAGCATGACTTGACAAGCAGTGCTAGGTCCAAACCTGGGATCCGAACTGGCACACGTCAGGCTGCTGAAGTAGAATGTGTAAACTTAACTGCTGTGCCACCGGGCTGGCCCCTGCCTGACTTTTTTTCCTTAACCACAGTGTGGTCTTTTCCGCATGAGTGCTTTTCCTTAGGTAGAGTAAATAATTTATATGAAATTTATTATTTGCATGAACAATATCTGACTTATAGTTTGTTTCTTTTTCTGGCTTACTGATATCTATTAGTAAACCTCTTATTTTCATGTATTGTTCTACCTGAGATGTGTGAACTATGTTGTGTTTCCTTGAGTATGTTAATAAAAATCAGCATGAAGTCATTCAAATATATCTGTTTGCCTTTGAGATCATTTTTATAAATGTCTGCCTTACCAGAGTGAGAAGCAAGAAGGAAAAGATCATGAAAAGTTAGTGGGATTCTTGACCTAGATGCCTGACATGGTGATGATGTTGTCCTGAGTGCCTGAGTTCAGGAAGCATGGAATCTTCATTCTTCTTGTTTTTGAAACATAGATATTGATGTTATTAAGAGAAACAGGAAAAATTGGGGTCTAATGTTTCATGCCAAACCGTCTAAATATACCCAGTGTTAAAACTAAAATCATATAAACTTATATAGCCTGGAAACGAATCTAGAGTAGCGATTTTTATAGTGTACATCTCAGAAAAGATGCTGGGCAGACCATTTTTCTGTTTTGGGCCAGGGTAAGGCATCCTTTGCAAAGACTCTGTAGGCTCAGGTGGTGCTGTTTAGGCCAGATGTTCTTAACCCCAGGGGATGGGATTTAGGGGCAGGGTCTGTGAACCTCAGTGCCTCAATGGGAAGCAAATTACATCTGTATTTTTACTCAATTCTAACCTAAATTTCTTTTAATTATAAACATAGGCATAAAAAATAGTAGTATTAGCAGTTTTGTGACTTTGTCACAGATAGAAATTACTTATATTTTTATATAATAGTTCTAGGTATATCTAAAATGCAGGGGGCCGGCCCTGTGGCCGAGTGGTCAAGTTTGCGCGCTCCATGGGCGCAAACATGGCACTGCTCATCAGGCCACGGTGAGGTGGCGTCCCACATGCCACAACTAGAAGGACCCACAACTAAAATATACAACTATATACTGGGGAGATCTGGGGAGTAAAAAAGCAGAAAAAAAAAAAAAGATTGGCAACAGTTGATAGCTCATGTGCCAATCTTTAAAATAAATAAATAAATAAATAAATAAATAATAGAATGCATTACATTAATAAGGAAGGACGTACATTGAAATACGTCACAAATTTGGTATTTTAAAAATTTTGGACAACTTTATTTCAATATAGTTGATTTCCTTTGTAATCCTATATATATAATTAATATTCTTTAAAAAACATTATTCTGACAAGAGTCCATCGACTTCATCAGACAGCCAAGAGGGCCTTCTTAATTTAAGAATACCTAGTTTAGGCAATTAAAATTACTCTCTTTTTACTTTACCTTCCTTAAACATCCTCTTTTGTTTTTGTTCTTTCCTGCTGGTATTAGGTTACTAATAATCCTTTAATTTGTTTGACATCCCACTCTCCCTTAGCATCTTTATTTGTTGACTTCATAACATAGGATATGCAATGTATCATCTAAGTTCAGAAAATAGATTCTAGACTCTAGAGCAGGCAGATTGCCTAGGTTTGGATCCAGACTCTATGACTTAATTAGTTGTGTAAGATTATCTAACCTTTCAAATGCTTTGGTTTCCTCCTTTACTTTATAGGGTTTTTGTGAAGATTAAAGGAATGGAGATTTATTAAAGGAACTTATGTCAGTGTGAGTGCTATGCGTATGTTTGCTATTGTTATTATTGTTTATTCAAAAAATGTTTGATTGCCATTACATGACCTGGGCCTTAGACGTTCAGCCCAGGACAAATGTATATAGTTGCTCCTTTTCCAAAAGCTTAAAGTCTTGTGACAGAGACATATCTTGGAAAAGACATTATTAATAATCCAAGTTTTTTGAAGGAGAAATGCAAGATTCTTAGCTGTGTCTTGAGGATAGGCGGCCAAGCAAGGAAGACAAGCTGAATAAGCAAAGAATGGGATGAGCACTCCAAGTAAAGCAACATCGTTTGCAAAAGCTCTGAGGTGAAAAAGATCATGTTACATATGAGAATTTCAAAGTCTGTGTGGCTTCACAATAGAGACAATGAGGAAAGAGTAGTGTAGGATGAAACTGAAAAAGTAGGCAGGGGTCAGATCTGGGAGGGCCTTGCTAGGTTTAAGGACTGGGGCCTTGTTCTTATAGCCTGGGAGGCTAATAGATTTGCATTTTTAAAGGAGTAATATGCCAGCTAACAGGAGATATGGTCTGAAGGAAGGTCTCTTACATTAGATCGAGCAGAAGGAGGCTACAGAAGCAATCCAAGGAAAAGATGATAACCTGTTGGTAGACCGGAATGGACTAGAATAGCCCTAGTAGAGATGGGGAAATATGGGGATCTTCCCATTTATCTTGAGGGACTTGATTGTAAAGGGAAGATGAAGGACAAGAAGTCAAAACATCTAGGCTTTGGCTTGAGTAGTTAGGTGGATGATAGTGCTGTTTATGGAGTTGATGAACACGCTGAGGAGGAATAGGTCTGGTCATGTATAGATGAATTCAGTTTGAATGTAGTGAGTTTGAGGTGCCTGTGAAATCGCTACGAGGAGTTAGTTATCAGTAGTTAGTTGGATACATTTACAAGTCTGTTGCTCTTGTAAGCTATTGAAGAATCTAGTCATTGGGAAGAAAGGGTGGCTTAGAATAAGGAGGACTTTTCTTTAGAGCAGGTGAAATGTGAGAGCGGTGATCCGAAGCTGATCTAGATGAAGGACAGCTGCAGATGCAGACCAGCCCTCCGGGGAATGCTAACGGAGAGTTGCGGGAAGGAATTTTATTTCACAGATATGCTGAAAAAGCAGTTACTTCAAAAGACTTTTTAAAAGTTTAGAATGTACCCGCCGAGAATGAAGTATAAAAGGTTTTAAGGGGAAAAATAGGGACGAGATGGAGATAATTTTAGTGAAATTTAAGATGTAGTTCTGACTTAAGAGGATATGCACCCAGGGTAAATGTGCTTTAGTCTCATTAGACAACTCATTGCCATTCATATCATGGTCTCTTTAATGTAAAGATGCCAGAGGAGCCCTTTTAGGTTTAGCCAAACTGACGTTATTGAATAATATGAAACTTTAATTATTAAGAAATTTTGTGTTTTTTTCTTCCTTCCTCTTTCTCTCTTTCCCTCCCTCCTCCATCTCTCCCTCCTCTCCTGTTCTCCCTCCCTCCATCCCTTCCTAGGAGGGAGCTAGGATAGATTGCTGAGTTTGGAGAAATAGTACATTAAAAGGGAAAGGTGTTCTTTCTTTTAAATAGGAGTGGATCTTTCTTTTAAATGATTCTAAGTCCCAAGGTAATAGTTGTGTGTACATTTAATTTGCATAGGATTTAATAAACAATGCTGATTGGTTATATATGTTTTTCTTAGTGAATATTTTTGAGAAACATTAAATATTTAAAAAAACTGATTGATTAAACTATGGTACATCTATACAATGGAATATTATGGCTAGTAAAAAAGAATAAAGAAGGTCTCTGTTACTGAGAGGGTAGATCACCAGGATAAATTTTTAGATGATGAAGTAACAGTTTACTTAGTCTGCAATAAGAAAGAGAAGATAATAAGAATATATTGTACAACACACTGTGTGTAGTATACTGTCTTTTTTAAGAAAGAGAGGGAAATAATACATTTTTATTTGCTTATATTGGCACTTAGAAACACTGGAAGGATGCATAAGAAACTAAATAGTAAAATTACTTATGGGGAGCAGAGTAAGGGGGAACACAATGGAGGAGGACAGGGTGGGAGTGAGACTTCTCGATGTATATTGTGTTATATTGTCTTCATTTTTAAATCTTGTGAATTTATTTCCAATACGGAAATTAATTTTTAAAATATTGTTTTTCTTTTAAATGTATTATGTACTGTTCTTTATAAAGTGAAATGGTGTGTGTTGGCAAGCACTACCAATTATTTTTCATTCATTCATTGTTCATGTATTGTGTATCTACAGTCTGCTTTATACTACAATAAGGTAGGATATAATTCTTGTTTGTAAGGTGCCCACTTCACTGGGCAAAGGAGAATGTAGATAATCATGATGGAGTGCTAAATGTCATAAGAAAGGCACAGTCATTGGTAGAATCAGTGAAAACTTCAAGTAGGAGGGAGCATTTGAATTGAGTTTTTGGGAAATTGGAGAAAAATGGGGAAAGGTAGGAGAATTTTAGGTGGGGCGTGAACATAGGCACAAACATAGCAAGCTGTAGGGCTTACTCTAGTGCGTCCTTGATGTTGACAAGCAATAATGGTGAAAATTATCCCCAAGTATAGTTGTGGTTTTGTTGTAACATTTCAAGAAATTAAAATGTTTTGATGAAAGTAAATTGTTGTTACTCTATTTGTCATCTGCCGTATTTCCTTTGAAACACTTGTAGAAATAGAGGCAGTGTCACTAGCACCTGAATTAGGAATATGAACAATGTGGTAAATTTTAAAATAATGTTTTGTTTTGATATAATTTCACACTTACAAAAAAAGTTGCGTGATTAAAAGTATCCACATAAATTATATACTACTTATATAATTTTTTCTGAACCATTTGAGAGTAAGTTGGAAACATTATGCCCTTTTACCACTAATACATGTGTGTATATTTCCTAAGAGAAAGAACTTTCTTTTCATAAATACAGTACAATGATCAGATTCAGGAAATTTTATATTGTATCAATCTACAAGCCATGTTTAAATTTTGCTGACTGTTGCATGATGTACTTAGTAGCTGATATTCTTCAAGTGCAAGATCAAATCTAGGTTCACACATTGCTTTTAGTTGTCGTGTCTCTGTTCTCCTTTAGTCTGGAACCATTCGTTAGCCTTTCTTTATCTTTCTTGACATTCACATTTTTGAGGAGTACAAGACATTTCTAGAAAGGCCTTCAGTTTGAGTATGTCATTTGTATTCCCATGATTAGATTCAGTCATGCGTTTTCGGCAGAGGTACCTTAGATACGATCTTTTGTCCTCAATGCACATTATCAAGAATACATGTTTTGGTTTGTCTCAATATTGGTGATGTCTGCCAGATTATATCATAAAGTTACTATTATTTTTCTCTTTGTAATTAATAAGTGATTTGGGGGAAGATACTTGAGACTGTGTTCTTCATGAAACTTCCACCTATTAATTTTAGCGTCCACTGATGATTTTCTAACTCCGTCATTTCTTCTTTAGGTGTTAGTTGGCATTCGACTGTAAGAAACAGCTTTCTTTCCTCTTTCTTTTTTACTTTATTCATTTGTTTATTTTTATCATTATGGACTCATGGATTCTTATTTTATTTGATGTGCTATGTAATCCGTTGCTGTCACTATTTTGATGCCTAAATTATCCCAGATTTAGCCAGAGGGATTCTCATCAAGTAGGTTTTTGTGTTCTTTTAACATTTATCCATTACCCTTTCTGTATTTTCTTTAGTTTCTGGTGCAAAAAAATTTTTTTCAGACTTATCTTGTGTTTTCTGTGCTCTAGGCTCTGAATCAGCCTTTTCTCCTAGGATCCTTGGTTCCTTCTGATGAAGAATGTCATATAAAACCTAAGCCCCTGAGTCAGCCCTTTCTCCAATGAGCTCTGGTTACTTTTATTGGGAAATTTTTATTGGGAAATCACTGAAAAATTAGAAAAAGTTTCAGCCAACAAAAATTTGTTGAGCACCTTATTCCACTTGCTTTTGTTTGAAGTACAGTCAAGTGCAAACTGTAGTCTTTATTCTCAAGGAACGTACATGAAGTAGAGGAAATAAGACTAAAAGAGATGTAATAAGCAGAAGAGTAAAAACCAGTAAACAATTACTTGTTGAATTGACTTCTGTTGTCAGAGTAAATCAGAGAAAAGCACATATTTTAGGGAGAGACTTTATGAAGATGGTGTGCTTTAAGCTGATTTTCTTTAGGAGGGGCATAATTGAAGAGCCAGAGGTATGAGAACCTTAGCTAATAGAAATAATATTTAGAGACCTTAAAATAAGTATCATTTTAAATGGTTAAAAACATACAAAAAGAAAAATAACATATAACAAAGATTAGAACACTATAAAATTATATATATAAAAATTAAGCTATAATAATTATAAATTTCCTCATTTTGTTTAAAAATGAAACAATAATCTATAATGTTAAATTTAATATATAAATCTCATCTACTTATTAAGTTTTAATACTTGTAGAAATACTACATTGTCCTGCTGGTATAATACTAAATCTGATTCTGTTGAACCATAAACTGCTCAGCCCTGAAGGTAAAAATTACACTGTGTGAATGTTCGTGACGTACTGCTCTGGGGATAAACATGTTCTAAATCAAGTCATTGCTCAGAGCTAAAATCTCCTACCAACTGCCCTTTGTCTGTTTAGAGATGAAATGAGTAAGACTGGTTTCTTAAAAGTCATGGAGTTTTTTAAATGCTATTTTTATCAATAAGCAAAGTAGAATTGAGTAACAGAGAATAGATATCGTCTTAATAGAGACGATAAAAACAAAAGTCTGTCTCCAGAATATTATTAAACTTCCAATATAGTAAAAGCTCATAATAATCAAACTACGTTTACATTTGTGATACATTTGTAAGTCAGACTGCCCATACTGACTCCTCTTGGCTTATCTGTGAATTCAGAGCTTCGTAAGCAAATGAATAATGTTGAAAGGATTTGCCTAGGTAAAACTAAACTGTTTGCAACTGTTCTATGAGTATCTGTTTAATACAAACATCATATACATAATTATTTTAAGCAGAGGAGAACTGAGAAAAACTGTCACTTCACTGTACTAAATACAAATCATTTAATTTTATTCCATCAATTAGAACTAGATTTCTGCTAGGTAACAATTGTTTAGCCTAAGGCCCTTTAAAAGTTGTTCCTTTTTAAATATATTATAGTTCATATTTTACTAATTCAGGTAGGTAGTCAGTTGAATCTGTTTTCTGAGATTTTCTTTGATTACAAGAGGCATAGAATTTCATAGATATAGTTAAATCTTTCAGAGTTTTTCTTTTGGTTCAGTTTATCCACCCTTACACCCCAAATCAGGATACTCTTAGCTTTTAGTTGTCCTCTCTACGGATGGATGTAATTGAAGATTTATGGATTTTGGTGTTTTGTGTCTTGGGCTGAAGCTCTTAATCTCCTAATGGGCCCAATATAGAAATATTTATCTTACAACATTAATAAAGTTGTGAAATAAAAATTGTTATTACTGTGAGTAAATCTGGCCAAATTTAGTTTGTTACTAATGAGAGGATTTTCTTCAGAGTAAGAAAGAAGCTTGACAATCTAATAGTAAAGTGATCTTTATATTTTTATTTAAAATATTTGTATTCTCTTCCATCTTTTCAGCCATATTTCTTGTTGTATATTCCATTTTATGTCTCAAAATCAGTCTCAAAGGGTCTGAAGTACCGTCTGGGAGGCTTCTTGGTTTCACTACCCCCCTCGTTAAATTATAATCTGCTAGAATAATTTCAGTGCTTTTGCAGGGGTAAAGGGTATCAGTGTTGGCTTCTTATTTAATTAAGGATCAAAAGTAATACCGAAATGAATGAAGTATGAAATAAGTGCACAGCAAGTGCTCAATAAATGTCAAGAGTAAATTTATTGGAAGTACTCCATTGAGAATTGGTTTTTTATCTGACTTCATTTTCCTTTTTCCTCTAGCATATTTCTTTGATCACCCTTGTTCTCTTTGTTAAAATTTCCTTTAATTCCTGGATGGAGAAAGCTTGAGCTAGAGAAAAGTCTCCTTAGAGGGCATTATTCTATTGGTAGCCAAGGGATCTATTTCATGAATATATAATCTCAAAATTACTTTCCTTTCTCCTCCATTGTGCGTTCATTTAATTTTATCTATATGGCTACTTCTTAGGAATCAAAAGAAATCCAGGAAAATTTTCAGGTATAGTAATTTTTTTCTTTCAGATAACACTATACTGCCTCACAGGTAGTGCGAGTACCTTATAACAGAGTATTCTCAGTTCTTCCCCTCCATGACTTATAACCTTGCTGTCATTCATTTTACTTTTCTATAAGCCATAATCACCAAATACATTGTTGCTATTATTTTGAACAAACTGTTATCTGTTAGATCAATTAGGAATAAGAAAAATAAAAAATTTTATTTTACTTTCATTTATTCCTTTTCTAACACTTTCTTTAGGTACATCCAAATTTCTGACGTATATAATTTTCCTTCTCTCTGAATAATTCCTTTTAACATTTCTTGCAAGGCAGATCTACTCATGAAAAATTCAGTTTTTGTTTGAGAAATTCTTTATTTATCTTTCACTTTTGAAGGATAATTACACTGGATATAAAGTTATAGATTGATGTATTTTTTTCTTTCAACACTCTGAATATTATAGTCCACCCTCTTGTTGCTTGCATGATTTCTAAGAGAAGTCTGATATAATTCTTATCCTTTTCCCTCTGTAGTTAAAGTTCTGCCCACCGCCCCCCGCCACCCCATCTCCCCGAATCCTCCCATGCCAGCTTTTTTCCATATTTTCTCTTTGTCTGTGGTTTTGTGTAGTTTTAATATGATATGTCTAGGTGGAGCTTTTGGTATTTGTCCTGTTTGGAATTCTCTGTACCACCTGGATCTGTGGTTTTGTGTCTGTCATTAACTTTGGAAAATTCTCAGCTGTTATTACTTCAAATAATTCCTCTGTTCCTTTCTCTTTCTTCTCATGGTAATTCCCGTTATGTGTATGTTAAACCTTTTGTAATTGTCCCATAATTCTCTGATATTCTGCTGCATTCTCTTATCTTTTCTTCCCTCTTTGCATTTCAGTTTTGGAAGTGTCTATTCACATATCTTGAAACTCTTTGATTCTTTCTTGGCATTGTCCAGTCTACTGATGAGCCCATCAAAGGCGTTCTTCATTTTTGTTAGTGTTTTTGATCTAGCATTTTGTTTTGATTCTTTCCTAGAGTTCCCATCTCTCTGCTTACATTACCTGTCTTTTCTTGTATGTTGTCAACTTTTTCAGATAAATCCTTTAGCATATTAACCATAGTTGTTTTAAATTCCAAATCTGATGATTCTCAATTCTCTGCAATATCTGAGGCTGATTCTGATGCTTGATTGCTGTCTTCAGACTCTTTCTTTTTGCCTTTTAGTGGGCCTGATAATTTTTTGTTGAAAGGCAGACATGGTGTATTGGGTAAAATGAACTTTGGTAGATGGGTCTTTAGTATGAGGTTTCATGTTTATCTGGCTAGGAGTGAGGCTTTGTTTACTATTTGCCGTAGCTGTGGTGTCCAAGGCTAAAATTTCTTCTAGTGTCCTTGTTTTTATCTCCCCTCTTTCCTTTGAGTTTTCCTAGAGACCTTAAAGATAGTGTGAGTCTTGCAGTTCTTTTGGCTGTATTGCTTATTATTTTATAGGATCCCTGTTAATGTGGTAGTAATGTGGGTAGGGGTGGGAGGTGGGGAGGAAACAATCTATAGTCTATGATTGAGTCTCAGTCTTTAAGTGAGCCTGAGTTAAGCATTTTTCTTCCACTGTGTCATTTAGGATCCAGTAACATAGTTTCCCTTGCTGGCACGCTTTATTAAGGAGAAGAGAGTTCTGTAGTATTTCAAAATGGTTATCTTTCCCCTTCCTCTGTTAGAAGCAGGTGGAGATTTTTCTCAGGTTTTCACGGTGAGAACCTAGTGAGGCTTTTGGAGGTAAAACTCACATAATTTGGGGGGATCTTTCAGGCTGTGCCACCTCCTAATTTTTAATTCTTAAGCTAGTCCATACTGAGCCTTCAGAAATTAATCAATTACAGTTGAAAGTGTTCCTACCTCAGTACTGGCTTTAGCCAACACTCTGCACCTGGGCTTTCGCTCCCTATAAGCCCTAATTCTCTCCACTTTTCAGGATGGCAGTTTTCTCTATGACCTCAATTCTCTGAAGAATTTAAGAAGAGTTGTTGATTTTCAGTTTAGTCAACTTTGTGTGTGTTTATGTGAGGATGGGAGTGACTGTTTCCAAGCTCTTTATATTTCAGACCAGAAACCAGAAGGTTCTTATGTTTCTAATTAGAATGAAGATTTCACTTTAGAGCATGGTTAGTCTCTTAAGTCTTTTCTTTTTCATGTATGAACTTCACTGGAAACAATGTTTCCAGTGAATATTTGAACATAGATTACTTTTGGGCTGAGAGACTTTTTCCATCTCCTTTTTGAAATTATCTTTTCATTTGTTGATTTTTCTAAATGCGGACTGCAATCCCATGCAAGCTGGAAGGCAATAAATCCCTGATGCTGTCTTTCTAAGCCTCAATTGAGCAATTAGGAAAGGTTTTTAAAACTCTGAGCACTTATCTACCTCAAAAGATTAGAAACGATGAACAGTGAGGAGCACACAGTTTGTGTATCATTTCGAAGTACCTTCAATGTGCTAGGCACTATCCTCTGTGGGTGCAAAGAAGAGTAAAGGTAGGATACCCAAATCGTAGTGTTCTAAAGCTAGTCAGGTAACACACAGTTGCATGGTATCAAAGTCATTTCTTAGATGATGATATTCAGTCATGTCCAGAGAAGCTTAGAGGTGGGACACTATGTCTTACTTTGGAGGATTGGAATGAAGCAGAAAAATTTATGGAATTTACTGCAGCAGTGGACATATGATCTGCCTCTTGGAGGATGACTAGGGCTGAGGAGAACTTTCCAGGCAGAGAGAACTGCCTATAAGGTAGATGCTTTAGTCTGTGCTTGCTTTTCCTTCAAGTCAGGAATTGGAGAACGAGGCAAATGGGGCAAGTTAGGCAGTCTTTCTCCAACTCTACTCGATGTATGGTTTTATTGTTTGGTTTGATATATTGTGAAGTCCAAAACAGACAGTTGGCTTATATTGTTTTTCAAAGCCAAATGTGAGCAATTTTTGCATTGTTTTGTACTATCTTGTAGTGTAAAAATTGATAATTAACTCTAATATTCTATTTCGTGTTGATGTAAGGTAGGAACTGCCAAAATAGTTTAGTTTTTTAATTCTCAAATTATGTCTCAAGTTATTTTACATAGTGGTAGAATTCATTTGGGTTTGAGTTAAGTTTGGTTCTATTGTTGCTTTAAATGTAAATAGATTTTATGATTTCATAGATAAGTTTTCAGAAATGAAAGGCCATATATTTTAGCGAATTTCATTTAGTCAAACCATTTCTCTTGGAGTGGCATCCCATTATATAACTTTATACATATTTTTAGTCTTCATCCTACGTATTTTTATTTTACCCTTTCAGGTCTTCAAGGTCTGGCGAAGGTATAATGAACATAATCGTAACTACTACATAATTCAGCAATACTACTCCCATTACTAACTAGCAGATTATTGCCTAGTTGTAGTGTCGGAGCCTTTGAAATTACCATTACCAGCCAAGATAAAGCTGTTCTAGCATACGTCTAATATACTGTTGCTAAAATGAATGGATACGTATACATAGACGAAAGAATTTTGGACTCCTTAAAGAAAGCAGCATAGAGAATCTATTTTAGATTACAGAATACAGCAACAAAGCAATTGACATCTTAATTTTCTAAAAAAATCATCTTCTGATTTTGTTTCATAAAATTTAACTTTTAATTATGTACTGCTAAAATTATTCTCTGAGATATTGTGCACAGATGATTAAAGACATTTTTGGAGGGAGAAACACTCCTTAAAATGACCATTAAAGCCTATTAAATCATTGCCTTTACTCCAGACATCTCTTTCTTCCCTCTCTTTTCCTTCCTTAATAGAAGTAGTGTATTAGTTTTCTATTGCTGCTGTGACAAATTACCAAAGATTTAGTAGATTAAAGCAACACAAGTATCTTACAATCCTGTAGGTCGGAAGTCCAGTATGAGTGTCACTAGACTAAAATCAAGGTGCAGACAGGCTGTGTTCCTTTCTGGCACCTCTAGGGGGAGAATCTGTTTACCGCTTATTTAAGTTGTTGGCAGAATTCAATTCCTTGCAAGTGTAAGACTGAGGTCTTGTTTCTTACTGGCTGTAAACTGAGCGTTGTCCCACCTAGTAGAGGCACCACACTTCTTGGCTTATGGCCTCTTCCTCCGTCTTCAAACCCAGCAATGGCTACTCTAGAGCTTCTCACTCTGCATCTTTCTGAGACACTGTTTGTCTGTAGTTGTCCACTTTTAAGGGTTTATATGATTAGATTGGACCCACTCAGATAATCCAGGATAATCTCCCTATCTTGTGTTCTTAACTGTAATCATACCCACAAAGTCCTTTTTACCATGTGATGAGACATATTACAGGTTCCAGGAGTTAGGATGTGGACCTCTTTGGAGAGCCATGTTTCTCCCTACCACAAACAGTAATACTAACTGGTGCCTGACTTTACTGGATCAGTTTTCCTTTTCTGTTTAGAATACCTCTGACCTTTCCCTGTTTGATTCAGTGGATACCAAAGAGGTGTTAGGATTCAGAGTCGCGAGAGGACTGTATTAGATATAATACTTACAGCGAAACAGATTCTAGACACGCTGAAGAAAGAAAATCTGCTTTTGGAATATTGCTTTGAAAAACAAAGTCTTTGTATATTTTTGTGAGTTTACATTAACTGGCCCTAATCCTTAGTATTACTTAACGTCCATAGTTATTCACACAGTAGCAGGAAGTGAACCATTACAGATAATCAGCAGAGAGTCTCTTAATTTAGTATTAAAACATTCCAAGATAGAGAGGTACTCATTGAGAACAATAACATAATAGTTTATGTGAATTTTGATAATGGGCAACATTGCATCTTAATGTTTTATTTCTTTTTACCTAGATCATCACGAAGTATGTATATGATCTCCTGGAAAAAGACTGTAATTTGAAAAAAATCTTTATTCCAGTAAGTCCAATTTTAAAAAATGTTTATTTATACTTCCAAATGAAATAGTTTTCAATTCAGAAGAAAAATTTTTAACTTAACTGTGATAAGTTTAAATGTTAAGGTCCTAATGTGTTGATATAAGATAATATTAAGTGCCTGTCAGTATACCTCATCTCATTGTGCACAATAGTTCCTAAAAGGTAATACTCTTTTAGTCTAAATGAAAGAAATTCCGATTTCCAGTCTTTTTTGAAAATGATGATACAGTTAAAAGGACTACTTCTTCCTCTACCCTTTCTCATTTCATTGGTATGCTTTATTTTACTTATCTGAAGTAAACCAGTATACTTTTTATTGCGCTAGACATTCACCATCTCTTTAATCATTTCATGATATTTTAAAATTATATGTTTTATTTCTATGTTGTTTCCTCTGCACATTCCCAAATCCATTTCTGGTGCTTCCTGTTTTATAACACTGCTCCTTCCTTTTTTGGCAGAACACTTTTCTGAAATTTTGCACATTTTGCCATTTCAGAGTGAAAAAGTTTAAGATTTGTTCTCTGACTCAAATTCTCAAAAGGAATTTTTTAAATGTAAAAGAGGAAATATTAAGCTATCAAATGAAGAAGTAGTAATCTTATGGGTGAAATGACGGTGGGACTAGATTAGGTGATCTTTGCTGTCCCTGACAACTCTTTGATTTTATGATATATGAGTGTCTGAAAGACTTAATGAAAGTAATTATTTTAAGGCATAAAACTTTGCATATGAGTAATTTCATTTACATGAAATTTTGCGTGAGATTTTTAAATTTGGGGGGTAATGTTATTCTGCTATGAACTGGAGGTTTTGAGGATTTATTAATGCTATCACATCCTCGCAAATTAATTCCATAGTTCAATATTTTAAAAAAGAAATCTATTTTATATTTAATTTTCTATAGATAAGCTCAAGTGCTGGGTCACATTGTTAATCATTTATTCATTTATTTATTGATTCAACAAATATTTATTTAAGGGTCTTCTAGGTGCCAGGCACTGTTCCAAGTGCTTGTGATGTAATGGTGAATAAAATATCATTTTATGTAATTACTAGGCCAACCCCTGTTTATTTGGAAATTTTCCTTCCTTTAGAAATACATGAATACAGGGTGTAGTGGTTAAGTTCATGCACTCCGCTTTGGTGGCCCAGGGTTCACAGGTTTGGATCCTGGGCACGGACCTACACACTGCTCATCAAGCCATGCTGTGGCAGTGTCCCAAATGTGAAATAGAGGAAGATTGGCACAGATGATAGCTCAGGGCCAATCTTCTTCAAACAAAAAGAGGAAGATTGGCAACAGATATTGGCTCAGGGCCAATCTTCCTCACCCTCCCCCCCCAAAAAAAAAGAAAAGAAAAGAAATACATGAAAACCAATATTATAGTATCTTTTGGAGAGTTAATATGCCAGTCTTCTTTGGATTCAAACCTCTTTTTTAGTTTTTTGTTTTTTTGAGGAAGATTAGCCCTGAGCTAACTGCTGCCAATCCTTCTGTTTTTGCTGAGGAAGCCTGGCCCTGAGCTAACATCCTCTACTTTACATGTGGGACGCCTACCGCAGCGTGGCTTGACGAGCGGTGCCATGTCTGCACCTGGGATCCGAACCAGCGAACCCCAGGCCACCAAAGCAGTGGTGCGCACTTAACTGCTGCGCCACCAGGCCAGCCCCTTTAGTTTTACTTTAGGTCTACTGTTTTACTCTATTAAAACTATATATTGAATTTGATCTTCTGAAAAGGCAAGGTAGAATTTTTTCCTTTTGTCCAGTCTTCCTTTCTTGTTAATTTTAATTCTTTCAAAGTTTCCAAAGAATGATATTTAAAGACCCTTAGGTAAATTCATTGTTACAACACAATTACTAACTGAGTCCTTTAACTCTGTAATACTTTTAGTTTCATGGAAACTTTAAACTCAGCCCCCTGGATTACAAGAACAAATCACAAGATAATTGACTATATAGATCATGTTATATGATTGTTTCATTAATTGTCTTTATAGAAAACCTGAGATTAGGTTTCAGAGGACTATGTTTTCTAGATCTGATTATTTTCCTTTCATTTAAATTTAGACTATAAAGCTAATAAGCATAGAGAAACTTTCCATAATATAAGACCTATAATAAGTATCATGTCCATTTTTGATTAGAAAAGATTCCCTAATTTTATAAACTAAAAGAAACCAAAAAAATTTTTGTTTTAGGAAATAAATATCTCTCCTTAAATTATTATCACGTTTTACATAGCTGTGAAATTTTTCTTCTGTAACTAATAATTTTCTCCTGAGTTCTCTTAAATCCCAAAAGCTAGCAGTAAGAGTAGTTTTTCTCTGTTTTTTTGTACAGAGTTCTCTTTTCTAAAGGAATACCACCAAGTTCTTTTTTTCCCTGATGATGAACTAAGTTTTAGTTTTATAGTTGAACTATTTAATAAGGAAAGAAAAACTCATTTTCTGTTTTTGTTTTTTTAAATAATAGAACTTTATAGAAACCCATGATTTGATGGTAAAGCTCATGATCATGTCTCATGTTTACTCTCCACCTCACTTATATAGGTACAAAATATTCTCAATTGTAGTATCTCATACTTGTGTAGAATATTGAATACATGAATTAACTTAATAATTTAACTACAAATTTTCATTCAGTTTTTTCAATCATGTTTAAATGAACATCAAATTAGTGGGATTCATGAGTATCCCAAAATGAATTTTTTTTTTTAAGATTTTATTTTTTTTCCTTTTTCTCCCCAAAGCCCCCCAGTACATAGTTGTATATTCTTCGTTGTGGGTCCTTCTAGTTGTGGCATGTGGGACGCTGCCTCAGCGTGGTTTGATGTGCAGTGCCATGTCCGCGCCCAGGATTCGAACCAACGAAACACTGGGCTGCCTGCAGCAGAGCGCGTAAACTTAATCACTCGGCCACGGGGCCAGCCCCCAAAATGAATTTTTAACTGCTAAAAATTGTTTAGTGCAGTCTCACTGACCAATTGGTGTTTGAAGGTGATTGGTCAATAAAGTGAGGCATGGCACACTGGAATGACCTTTACATGTATTCTTTAATGAAAGCTGAGCTTAATGAATTACCATTGTTTCAAGATAAATGGCCTTGGAGCAGCCATTTCCAAACTTCATTAAGTTAATGAAGGAAAATTTATTATATAGATATTTACTATTTAAAATTAGCACTGACTTTTTAAAGTGTAACTTTTGTTACCAACTGCAAGAGTCAGAGTTCTGTGTTAAATTGAGATGAATATTAGCCAATGACCAGCTCTTACACCTCAATCATTAATACCATTACATTGTTCATTTTCATTGTTTTTTTCGCTTGAATATTCTGATGTTCTCATATTTTACAGTCAGCTTTTCTGGATGTTCAAGTAACAAGTTTTATTCAGTTTTTCATGGCTACCTTAATTTGCCCCTTAAAAATGCTTCAACGGCATTATAATATAAAAAACACATTTTGTCTTCTGAAAATAAGTACTCTTCGAATTTTAAAGTGATTACTGTGGAATTTAAAGTGCCAACATTCCATTGCTTAAAAAATTGACTCAGTTCCTTGGTAAAAGGGGACTTAGTTAAATAGAAGAAGGGAGCAGTGATCAGCACCTGCTGGAAAGTCTATAACTCCAGGTTTTTTCATTAAGATAAACAGATGTCCATTTCCATAGCTATTCCAGGATCCATTAAGGCCTCACTGACTTTAAGAGGCACTTTTAATTCTGTGTGTTTAGACATAGTCTTGGGTAAATGAATGACTGGAAACCTCTGTGGCCCCTTTTTTATTGTACACTGACAGCTTTGCTTTTTAATTTTTTCCTTTGTTCTTATCACCATTTTCTTTTTCTTTTTAAGCCACTTAGAGTGATTCCTCTGTTTTCATATGTTTGTAGGTAAAAGGGAATTTTTCTTCTAAGGTTTGGTTTTCTCCTGTCTCTCACCCACTTCTCTTCCTCTTTGACTTCAGTCATGCCTGCCGTCATCATCCTAATTTCCTTACTCCGGATATCGCATGCAAGTGAAGCTAATGTGATCGTGTTACACTTCTTACTTCTCTTCCTACATACTTAATTACTAATAATAAGATACAGTTCTGTCATTTTAATTGTTAGCACTGTGTAACTCTTATAAGATTCTTTATAATCATGCATTGGTTTAATCTTCAATATATGCTTTCTGAACCAGGCAAGTATTATAACCAGTTAAAACGATGCATTATTTAGTTAAATACTTTTAAAGGGATTTGCTGGTGATACTTGATAAGATTCCTTAGTCCAAAAGTTCGTTTATTGCTGTATTTACTAAGTGCCTACAATGTGCCAGCCTCTCTTTTAGGCATTGGGAATGTAGTTGGATACAAACAGAAAACTCCATGCCTCCTCAGGTTTACATTTTAGTGGAGGGAGCAGATTGCTAATAAATAGTTATACAAACAAATACATGAAATAAAGCATACAACGTGTTAGATTGTGGTATGTGCTGTGGAGGAGAATAAAACCGAGAAAAGGACTAGGGAACTCTTGGGGAGATGTTTAAATGGGGTGTTCAGGGAAGGCTTCACTGAGAAGAGGGTCTTTTTCTTAAGCCCTGTGGCCGTGCTCTTCTCGCTGAAATAAAAATAGCTAAGCATCTATTTACTGACACCAGTCTGATTGTTTTAGAAGTAGAGAAATTTTAATTTTTTTCTCTTCCTGGGAGTAGTGACTAGGAACATTTAGAATCCAGGGCATTTTTTGGTATCTAAAATTTTTTTGTCTATTTCTTATTTTGATAATCATATGAATATATATAGATAGTGTTGATGAAGTGAATAGCTATTGCATTACACTGCATGTGGACTCACCTTCTCTATTGAGGATGTGTATATTACCAGCCATCAAGACTTTAGTTTCTGGCTGTGACCTGGCTGCACAAAGCCTTGCATTTCCAGATACTAGCCACTGCTGGTGTGGAATACCGCTGAATGCGTGCAGGGCATATGTGATAAAAGGTGGGGAAGTTATCCCTTCCTAGAAATCTTTTGAGTCTTTCAAATCAAATCATACATCATCTAGTTTAAACCTAAATATTAAGTACATTGAAAATGAATAAAAATATTGACTTTTTATCCCATAAATAACTAATACATAAAATAAGGTTACTGGAATACACAGATAGTATTCCTTCATAAAATAATTGTTATATAAATTGTGTATTCACACTCTGAATGAAATTTCAAAGTCCGTTTACATAGAAAAGTTTTTTAAATTTTTTAAATCATTCCCTCTCCCATATTTTAGAAGTTTAATAGTATTCCTGCATAGCATATGATTTTCCAATAATTTTGTTCTCCAATTGGGTTTTTGTTTTCTATTATAGGGCAGTATACTTCTATTATAGAAATATAGACTTAATAGCTGTGTGACCTTGGGCAAGTCATTTAAACTCTCTAGGTCTCAATTTCTTCATCTATAAATGAGTATAATAACAGTACCACCTTAATGGGATTGTGATTGAGATAATATATTTAAAACGTTTAGCATAGTATCTAGACCACTGAAATACTCAAAAGTAGGTATTTTTATTTATAATGATAATACTAAATATACAATAATAATGTAGGGAGACATATGTTTCCAATATTCTTTTTTCATATTTTTATGTTTAAATTACTATCATGTCTTTTTTGCTCATCTACCTTGTATGTAATTGTTAATCTCTAGTGGATATTTTAATTTTATTTTAAAGTTTTTTTTACTTCTATTATTCTGTAATAGCCATTCTATAATTTGTAGTAACCATTAGTTGTTTTCTCATTTTATGTCTATGCCTGATCAGAAAACATTTATTTATTATTT
The DNA here is from genome assembly GCF_041296265.1 of Equus caballus. NCBI lineage: Eukaryota > Metazoa > Chordata > Mammalia > Perissodactyla > Equidae > Equus > Equus caballus. The sequence goes on from NC_091697.1 coordinate 90,174,449, forward strand.
AATTTTTTTTAATTACAGGTAGATGCCACTGAGAGTGAACCAAAGAGTTTTATCTTTATGAGTGAGGATGCTTTGACAAATCCACAGAAACTGATGGTTTTAATTCATGGTAGTGGTGTTGTCAGGGCAGGTCAGTGGGCTAGAAAGCTTATTATAAATGAAGATCTGGACAGTGGCACACAGATACCTTTTATTAAGAGAGCTATGGATGTAAGTGCAATTTCCTTTATATTTTTTTGGCATTTTGTCGCTCTGTTTTATTGTATGTTATAAATTATTTTATCATGTCTCTTCAAAAGTATATCCTAAACATAATCTTATCTTTAAATTGTTATTATTTGTCATGAAAGATTATTCTGCATTATTTTGCAGTTACAATTTAAAAAAATGGTATCGTACGTATACAAAGATTTAGATAATGTCTTTGAAGTGAATATTTTTTATTCTAAATTTTTTGTTTATTTTTACATAAAATATCACTTTGACTATCAAATACTTATCAGTATTGGAAATACTTCTGAAAAAAGTATCTTGACTAATTTTGTAAATCTTTGCCTGCCTAATTTAGTGAATTTGGAAACTAAAAGAAATCTACTACCTTAAATTAATCTTTTTCTTTAAAAGAAGAGTTGGAATAAATCAGAGTTTTTTTGTTATTTCTTTAACAGAACTCTTTAGAGCCCACAAATAAAATGCCTTAAGCATAAGACATAGACATACAAAATGGTAAATTGCAATGTTTACTGAATTACTTCATTCTTATTTGAATTCAAACTTTTTAGAAATTGGTATTTTAAAATTGTGGTCAAGGTTTTCTGTCCTCTAATAGTGAAATTGTTTATTCTGACCTAGCATTGTTACATCTTAATATTTGGCTACTTTTGTTTTACTGTCTCATTCTTAAGTTCTGCAACAAATAGCCAAATTTTGCAAAGTGTGAGTTTCTCTCACATATGAGTAGAGGTTTTCTTTAGAAAAAAAGCGAAGTGGCATCTTGTATAAAAGGTTTAATATAAGAACATAAAGTTATTCAGTAATATGTGTGTGCATGTAAGCTTTATAAGAGCTATGTTACTACATTTTTGTAATTAAAATTGGAAAGGGATTCTTGATACACTGATAAATGCAAAGGTCAAAGATAATATGTTCCATACTCTGTTAATTCTGAAATATAATAATAAGGCCCAGCCCAGCTCCTAAAGAATATTTTTGGTAATAGATTATGAGGGCCTTAAAATGCTACAAGGAGACTTTCTTAAGTTAATTGTGTATTTTTTCAGTCTTCCTGGATATACAAAGAACACAGACATTGCTTTTGATTGGTTGCAAGCTTCAGTAGTGCATTTTTAGTAGAATTTAAGTAACTAAAATAATTGAAGTTTAGATTGAAGTAACACAAAATATTAAACTGTTTCATGTTTCGAGTTACGAATGGTGAAATCAACTCTTTCTCTGACACATTGGTTTGTGATTAGAACAGATCTTGTCGATGTATTTTAAGAACATTATATGTGGAATGTGATCACAATTCATCGAATATTTGAAAATATAATTGAGTAAAGAAGATCAGGTATTTGTAATAGTATTTGGTGAAATATTTTATGTAATTATGTTGTCCCTTCTACTAGATCAACTAAGCCTTTCCCATTCTGGAATATATTTTGTCATAGAAGTTTTTTGAGGAGGAAGAGTATATGAGACGCCATGCCAGACATCTTTGAACAAACTGTCTGTTGACATCCCAAACAAAAGGGAGGAAGTTTGTCAGTAACGTTAGAGTAGTGAGGAGTTTTGTTCTTATAAGTAGGAATAGTGTTTTGGGGATAAGAGCATTTCATTGCCTTAACTTTTTTCTGCTTTTCTCTGTCATAGCATCTCATGATTCCTTGAAAAACAGCAGATGATTTCTAAGTACTTTAGCGTATTTAGTATTTAGTATGTTGTGTACTTTGAAAATTTTGTTTATATACTTTATTCTCTTTATTTTATAAAAACTGAATATGAACTTTATTGTGGTAACTTTCTACCTGGTGAACATTTAAAGATGGATCTCTCTTTTTAGTCCAGATAAAGTGATTTTATTACTTTGGCTTTACCTTTTCCTAGTGTTTTTCTGGCAGTTCTTCAAGGGCAGCTCTGCGTTTGTGCATGTATGTTGAGAGGGACAGCTAGGAAAAAGGCTGCTATTTTAGGAAGCAGGCAGAGGAAGACTAATAGGGAGAAAGAAGCTATCTCATCCTTACTTTTTTTTTTTTTTAAAGATTTTATTTTTCCTTCTTATCCCCAAAGCCCCCTGGTACATAGTTGTATATTTTTAGTTGTGGCATGTGAGACGCCACCTCAGCATGGCCTGATGAGTGGTGCCAGGTCGGCACCCAGGATCTGAACCAGTGAAACCCTGGGCCGCCGAAGTGGAGTCCTCGGCCTTAACCCCTCGGCCATGGGGCCGGCCCCCTCATCCTTACTTTTTACTCAGATTAGCTCTACTTGTTTTTACTTTTTTGAATTTTTTTCTAAAATTGTATTTAAAGAAAGGTTTCCATAGTTTATAAAAAGGCTGGGAGTCACTACTCTCTTGTTCATGGTCTGTCAGTTTTCATATCGCAACTGAAGTAAATTCTACTATTTTTCAGGCCAGACAATACCATTTCTATTCAGGGTTGTTAATAATATTTCTGCGATATTCCTTGCAGATTTTTAGTATAAGATTAAATGCCCTAAAATTGGATTCTCATCACTGAAAAGTTAAAACTTTTCTCCAGCACTACAACCCTCCCTCTAACAGGACTGTTTTGTTAAAAAATATTATGTTTAAATCTGTAGAGCCACTTTGGTTGAACCTGGGGTGAGGATTAGAACCACTGCCACAACAGCCCCTGAGATTTCTTCCCTGAACCCCGGAGCTCCATAGATCACTGTTTGAAAACTACAGATATTCCACTCCTTGCATTTTAGATACTTTAGAACTTGGTTATCAAAAATGTATTAAGATTTCATACTGGAGAAATAGTACATATCAGATAAATCCCACAGTACTTCTGAGGTTGCCATAGCTAATATTTTTAGTGTGTAACAATCTTCATTGCATAATATTTGGAGTAAGAAATAGTATATCATATAGCCAAGTACTAATTATTCAGTGTCTGATTGTGCAGTTTGAGAGTTACTCATACTTGTGTCTTCTTTGATTTTTTTCTCATATGCATCTTTTTAGGTATTTCGGTTGGTTTCTATGAAAGAGGCAAGGAAAGTAGGTGACACTTAAGTCATTTAATTACTAATTGCAGGGGTGGAACAAGGGTGCAAAATTTTTTTTTTTGAGAAAGATTAGCCCTGAGCTAACTACTGCCAATCCTCCTCTTTTTGCTGAAGAAGACTGGCCCTGAGCTAACATCCATGCCCACCTTCCTCTACTTTATACGTAGGACGCCTACCACAGCATGGCTTTTGCCAAGGGGTGCCATGTCTGCACCTGGGATCTGAACTGGCGAACTCCGGGCCGCTGAGAATCGGAATGTGTGACCTTAACCGCTGCGCCACTGGGTCTGCCCCAGGGTGCAAAATTTAAGGAGTCAATCACTCTCAGGGTTGTGCAGTGCTTATAGGACCCTGAGAGTGAGTGCTTCCTTAAATTTTGCACCCTAGGCACCTCACTGGTCTCTCTGCTTTGACTGTTTGAGATGTACTGTCAAAAAGTTTTATGGGAGCCGGCTGCCTGGCCAAGTGGTTAAGTTCGCACGCTATGCTTCAGCGGCCCGGGGTTTCACTGGTTCGGGTCCCAGGCGCGGGCATGGCACCGCTCATCAGGCCATGCTGAGGCAGCGTCCCACATAATTCAGCCAGAGGCACTCACAACTAGAATATACAACTGTGTACTGGGGGGCTTCAGGGAGAAGAAGAAGAAGAAGAAGAAAAAGATTGGCAACAGATGTTAGCTCAAGTGCCAATCTTTAAAAAAAAAAGAAGTTTTATGGAAAGCAGTTTGGGAGCCACTGGTCTATAGTGTCAAGTGTTACCATGCATCAGAATCACCTGTGAGCTTATTGAAACGCAATCGCCCTGTCCCAATCCCAGATTTTGATTCAGAAGGTCTGGTTGGGGCCTGAGAATTCACATTTCTGAGAATATCTCAGGCGATGCTTATGCTGTTAATCTGGGCACCACACTAGAATGACTGGGTAGGTAATAGTCTGTGGATTGGATGAGGATTTATTTATACTTTTCAGGCTCTAGGTATAACGGGTAAGGTAGAACTTGATGGCAATTATATTATTATGACAGATAATAATAAGTTCTAGAAAATGTTTTATAATTAAATCAGTGGAGAAGTAAAAGTTTAAATACTTTAAAAAATGCTACTTAAGTGATTCATATCCAACATGACTTAAAATTTAATTTTAATAATTTCATGAGAATTCTGATTACTTCACTAAGCCTACATTTTTCCTAATTTCTCATATCTGGATTATTCAGAAGAATTTACTATTTCCATAATTCCTTACTTTGAGTATAATTTTCATACTGTTAGGTCTAAGTTTTAAAAATTAATACTATTTTTATTAATGTAATTTATACAGTTTGGGTTCTATAACATAGTGGACTGAGCTAATTAATATGTACTTCTCTCTCCTACTAAATACACAGAAAAATAATGGATAAAATGGATAGCAACAACAAAAATATGAAATACCTAGTTATGTTCAAAAGACGGAAAAGACATCTTTAAATGCTTGACTATAAGAAAGAACTTAAAGCCACAGTGGTAAGTCCCTGGAGGGTGTGGCAACCCAAAGGGGACAGCTGCTGAGATATAAGCTCCAGCTCACATAGGCTCTACATCACAGCTTTGGGCCTGAGAGTCAGGAGCTAAAACCAAGACCTCTGGATGTGACTAGGGCCCTGGAAGTTTCTGCCTTTTCGATTTTTAGGGGGAAAAAATCAGCTTATGGCCCAGAGGTGAAAAGAGGAAATTTCTTTGCCAGATGTGCCAGGTGGGGTAAATAAACAACCTCCTTTGGGAAACAGAAGCCACAGATCCTAACCCAAAAGTGGATCTGGATTTGCAGTTTGAATTTAGACAGCTTACTTAGTGTGGGAATCTCAAGCAATGTAAATTCATGTAAAAATTGATTCCACACTGATGAAACTCCTGGAGCATCAGCTAGAAGCATGCATAAAACTGCCAATAGCAAACTTTACAACCCAGGGTGAATCCCTAAAGAAGATGAAGTTATAGTCGAAAACTAAAAATTATATGTGAGGAAATGATTTGTCACAAAAAAGAGTCAGGTCGTGCAACTATCAGATATAATTGAAGAGAGAATAAGTAAGTCCAAAGCTAGAGTTGAGGAATACAGCATACAAAATATAGCACAGAAAAACTGAGAAAAAAATGTGATAGAGATGGAGAATAGAATAAGATCTAATACTGCTCTAACAGATGTTTCAGAATAACAATAGAAAAGAATGAGAGAGGAAGCAATACATTAGTAGTCAAGTATTTATGAGAGTAAAAACAAATCATTGTTGAAGAAGCATGGCATATCTTTAGCAAGAGTCTTAAACGAAAATAAATCTACACTTGAAATTTACTAGAATAAAACTGCAGAATATCAGAGGATACATGCATTTAAAAGTCCAAAGGGATATATCAAAATAAGATGATCCTTTCCTAATCCTTCCCTACCTGTTAGTTCTGTCCTCTAGATATAATCACTCAGTATATTTTGGTGTTAGTTATATTCTCTGTATCCATATTTTTTAATTATAGTGTTATCTCTTGATTTATCAGTCACTGTTATGGTAGTCAAGAATCTCCCATTCTCACAGTTTTTGGGTTAAATCAGCAATCAACCTGTACAATATTACTACTACTTTAATATTGCTTATGGCTGAGCCAAGTAGGTACTGTTGTTGTTTTTCATTTTTGCTGCAAGTTTGTTTTCGTGGAATTAATAATTTCCTAATTTTTCTTTTTTTCTATTTTTTTGGTAATAATTACTGATTCGTATGTTATTTGGCCTCTCAGTAATTTTTTACCTGGCCAGATTTATCGGATAATCTTATAGTTTCATGTTCTTCTTCTGGAGAACTCTCTTTGGGAACCCTGGGGACTTTTGTTCCAGTCTTGACTGGTCACTTTCTAAGCCTACCTGTCTCATCCTGGGACTCTCCTTAGATTCTGTCTTATGTTTGACCTCCTGCTTCCTGGATCTAATGACCCCAGAGTTTTGGATATATGCTCTCATTTTTTGGGAGCCATCCAAGAGTGAATGCAAGATAAATTTTGGAAACATATTTCTGAAAAATGCCTTTATTTTACTTGTTCACTTTATTTTAATAATTCAAGTAGGCATGGAATTCCAAGTTGCAAATGATTTTCATTCTGAAATTTAAAGGCTTTGTTTCATTGTCTTCTAGCTTCCAGTGTTTTAATTGAAAAGTCCAGTACCATTCTGATCCTGAATTCTTTTGTTCCCTTCTATGGAAGCTTCTTTTCCTTCTCCCTGGTGTTAAGAAATGAATCATACTTCTTTTAAGAAATTTCCTATGCCTTGGTGTAGGGTTTTTTTGATTCATTGTCTTGGGCACTTAGTGATTCCTTTCAATCTGTACTGTACTCATGGTCCTCAATTCTGAGAAATTTTTTTGTTCTTTCCTGATAATTTTAATCTCTTTTTCTAGAATTATTATCAAGTGGTTTTGGAATACTAGATTGAGTCTATAATTGTCTTATTTAATTGTCTATACTTTCTATCTTATTTTTCATCCTTTTTTGCTTTAGTTTCTGGGAGGTTACATGCTTTATCTTTTAACCCTTCTATAGAATTTTTTAATTTCTTCTCTCAAATATTAGTATGGAGCTCTCGTTTTATTCCTTTTGTTAACTTCACCATAGTACACCTGATTTGAGCTGTGTATCTCTCTCTTTCCCTTTCGTGGTCTGATGTCCTTCTAGTCTTTCTCTGGATGTGTTTATTTAAAGGGAAAACCTCTAATCTGTTACAGGGCTGGCTGCATAATATGAGATTATGACCTGTTTTTGGGTTTGTTTGTTTTTGGGGGGATGGGGAAGTGCACCTTATGTGAACTTACAACTAGTGCCTGTTTTTAGACTCAAGGCCTACCCCTACTTTCCAAGATAACTGGCACCCGAGTTTCTGAGTTTATCTGAAATTCTGTGGGTGAGTCGGCTCATTTCTAGTCATTACTTTTCTCCAAAGGCACCTAAGTTTGAATTTCTTCTGTAATACCAAGCCAGTTCCATTAGCTTACAGTTTTCCAAAGTTTATTGACATCTGTATCCTCTTCTCTCCCCTCCCATTTGCTTTGTCCTGATGGGTTAAAACCTACCCTCTTTTTTTTAAACTAATATTTTAGTGTGATTTGTGGAAGGAATAGAGATAATCAAAAGAATTCAGTATAGCATTTTAATTACATCTTTGTCATCTGGTTGTTCCAGTGACAGGTAGTCACTTTGCAACTTATATCTTTTTAAAACAAATAACATTAAAATAATTTTCTGTATAGCAAAATGCTTTGAAACCTCGGAAAAGACATCCTATCTCGCAATATTCATCATACTAGGATATTTCAGGATTTTCTTTTAGAAATCATTATGATTATAAGGGGACTAAATCAAAGAATACATAAATTGTTGCTTGACTCTGATATGAATTGCATACTTCAAAAGTTGATGTAGAGCTTTTTAGTTTTTAAATCATTTGCTTCCCTTTTGATAATCTATAACTTAACTTTTGTATTCTGGCTCTTGACTTTTTGATTCCTCTTTTGTTCATCTGTTTTGGGTTTTTCTCCCTTTTTCGACAGGCATATTTATAAAGCTGATTGATTACAGTATTAGGATTTTTTTACCAAATATTTTCAGGAAGCCATTATAAATGGTTGTCTAAGATACGGTATGATCTTTTTTAGTAATTTGAGTAATAAATTTTTGGTAAAACCTTCTGCCTTTAATTCCTAGTCTTCCAACTAAGTACTATAAGATTTTGCTATTTCAACATAAGTGTTTGACAAAGTTTGTGGCACAGAAATTTTCAGAGGATTCTGCTGGTTATTGGTGTAGATAGTAGATAGGCATAAGAAGTGCCACATCAGTATAGGGCATAGCTTTTATTTTTAAGTAGCAGTGCCGTCTAGCAGCGTTTGAGAAATTATTTAGTATTTATGTAGTGCATGCAGAATATAGTTTGGCAGGAGATGCATGTTTAAGGTTTCAGAGACCTCGAAAATATGAAAATTGCTTGGAGCTTTTAAATATATTTTTGTTCAAATGACTTATAGGCTTTGATGGGGTCTTTTTTTGATAGTCATTCAAAGCATTTGTGGTATTAAAGAAATGCTTATTAAAACAGGGTGCCGTCTTTCAACATATAAGGTTGGCAGAAAAATTGGCAATAAATTGTATGCTAATACCAAATTTAGATATTGGTGGGGATGTAAATTGAATCAGTCTTTTCAGATGGCAGTTTAGTTATATCTCCCCAAATCAGATATGCATATTAACCTTTGACTCTAAATTCCATTTGCAGGAACTTACACAAAGTATGTGTACAAGGATGCTCATCACAGCAGTGTGTAAAAACACAAAACTTCTAACCACCTAAATATCCAGTGGAGCGGGAGTCTTTGATTTAATGATGGTATATTCATATCATGGAAGACTATGTAGTTATTAAGAAGAACGAGTTATAGCTGTTTGTATGTGTGTTCATTCTTATGGCATGATATCTAAGAGTTACTGGATGAAAACGCAAGAATGAGATCATTTGTTAAAAATTACACTTAGCATGTGTACACATACATCCACATACTTACATGGATATACATTGATGTTCCTGGAAGTTCATGCAAGAAACCATAAGGTTTCTTCTTTTACTTTTCATTTTCAATTTTTTTTTCTTTGAGCAGGTATTACTTTTCTAATTTAAAAAGATATTACTTTTTTGATTAAAATTTTCTTAAAGAATATATTCATGATATGTACTATAGTAATATATTTAACCATTTCTAACAGAGTTTAAATGTTTGATTATAAAACTACAAGCAACTTCTTTAAATAATTATTGATTTTTTCCCTTAAACATTGGCTGAATTTAGACCACTAAAATTGACATTTCCAACTTTTAAAAAAAGAAGTGGTAATTTTTTTTTCGTATTTGAAGTATAGACTACTAAACTATAGGCTGAAACCAAGAGCACTGCTTCCATATTTTAAAAGTAAACTTTGAGAGAAACTATCAATTAGTCAAAGAATATGTAAGCTGTTACATTATAGACTTCATAAAAGATTGTTCAAGTCAAGAATTCCAGAAAAGGTTAAAAGCTTAGCACATTACTGAACTGACAAGGGATATGAGGCCACACAGCCCCCCGTGCCAGCAAAAGAAAACAATGAAATGACAGCTCAAGTGTTTGGAGAGAGGTTGTTAACGACAGCTTATTCCTTTATGATTTCAACTCTTGACAGAAGACAGGTCTGCTTGTTGCATCATGGCAGATATATCATTACCTTCTGGCCCTGTCAGGACTGAGCTGGGGGAAGAAAACTACTTTCAGTTTTGAAAATCCAATTACCTTCTGGAATTTTGGTCACTGTTTCTGAGATAGATGTGGATAGGACATTCTGTGATAGCTCTTTGCATAGGATTATTCTTGAGTACTGAGCTAATTAGCTAATTAAGCATATTCTTAAGCTCTTTCTGTAGTCGAGTGGAGAGCTAGCTATAACAGAATAGACCACCTTGGTATTCTGACATCATCCCCTCCAAACTATTGTAAAGCCTCGTATGCCCTAATATCTATTCCTCTGCATATGTTTATACCTGACTTCAAATAACTTTTAAAGTAGACCTGGGCCTTTACACTAAGTGCAAAAGAAAATACTGGATTTTAAAACAGGCACCATTTTTATGTGAAAAAATATTGGTTATAATTTGGTTACAATTTGGTCTATTTCTTGGTTACATGCGTATTTGAATTCTTCTCTTTTTTCCTTGGCTAGCTAAGAAGTGACTCTGGAGACTTAGAAAGAGAAGAGATGGTATGAGTTTTGAAAGTATGTCAAAAACCTTGAGGTTTGTGTATGATCAGAATTTCAATGGAGGTTAAGATGAGTTTAAATGCATAGGAGGCAAACATAAAAATCTTGTTTAATTTCTGTCATGTTGTTCTTTGTTGAGTCACTCTGATGTCTTTTTCAAATCTGCTTTGCTCTTGAGCTTTGTGTTACTATATCCACCATCTGTATTTTCTCCCCTTTTTATTTTGCTTTAACTGCTGATCCCTTTTCTGTGGGCCTGCCTTTAATATCAGCCGAAGCAGTTTGAATTACTGAATCAAGGCTATTTTGGGAGTGAGAGCGTGTGTAAGATTGTGCAGAATGAGATGCTCTGGGTAGAAGGTAACACCTCTTGCAGTTCTGATCGATGCTCTGGACACTTTCTAGGACTGGAGAAGCCATGACTTGCTCCAGGGTTAAACTTTTAAAATAACTTCCCTAGGGACAAGTGTTGTCAATAAAATGGAATAATTAATTGACAATTCTTGAGTAGTCGGGTTTAACAAGAAAAGATTAAAGATAGGGCAGCTTTGCAGTTTTCACTGTACTTTTGGTTTCTTTTGGTTTTTAGCCTTTATACTTTTGTTTATCTTGAACATGATTTTAAAAACTTAATTACTTCCAGTATTAATCAGTTTATCCAGTGAATTATTTTAATTTGAGGAGAACTAAAATGCAATGTGTGTCAGCCATTTGTAGTAGGAAGGTGTTAAATTTACTTGAAATAATTGAGACAGTGAATTCTGGAAGGTAGGTAATTTGTTTATGAAAGTGTCATTTGTCCTTTTAGTTTGTCACCAAGCTTTAGCTTAAATGTATTATGTTTACTTATCACTAAAAAATGTTTTAAAGAAAACAATGTTAAGGGAATTTAAGGATAAATAATTATTAGTTTCCAAGGGAGTTGTTTGGTAGCATTTCATGCTTCTGATGTTATTTGGTGATGATTTTATTCACCTGTTTACATGATGTAAATAAAAGTCATATTTAAAAATATTAATTCCTCAATAAATTGCCTATTTCAATATATGATATTAGGAATTCTAACTAGTGCCTAATTATGAGTTGAAAATTTAATATGAAAGACATATCTATTAATAACTTATTTTTTATTTGAAATATAACTTTTCTTAAATTAAGACTGGATTTTAACAGTAATTCTAGTAACAGAATTAATAGTTAATAGTAACACGCCAGTATTTTAACTCTATTTTACATAGAATATGTAGTCTTTTGTTTTCTTGGACATAAAACAAATTACTACTGAAAATTTGTAGTGAAGTGTTTGTGGTGATAATTAGGTGGAGTACCTTGGAAAACTTTGTATATTTAGAATCATGTACTTTTATATTTTGAAATAAACTCTTGGGCTGGCCCAGTAGCCTAGTGGTTAAGTTCACATGCTCCACTTCAGTGGCCCAGGGTTTGCTGGTTTGGATCCCAGGTGTGCACCTACACAACGCTTGTCAAGCCATGCTGTGGTGGCATCCCACATACAAAATAGAGGAAGATTGGTATGGATGTTAGCTCAGGGCCAATTGTCCTCACCAAGAAAAAAAAATCTTAATAAACTCTTAGCAGTTTACTCCTCATGTATATATAATCAGTAACCCCATGCTGTTAAGCATGCATTCAGAAACTGGCAATCTTAGGATCTATGTTATCACTTTGTGTTTATAATCTTTATTGAAAAGGAGATAACTTGTTTATGAACTTGATATACAGGGATGAGTATGCCTCATGAAGCTTAAAGCCTGTGGAAGAAAGCTTCAAGTAGTCATTAATAAAAAATAAAAAGTACAAGCAGTATTGTGTTAATAAAAAACACATAAGTAGTATTGTGTTAGGTATACATTCTTCAATTTAAAAAAACTGATATAATTTCAGGGTCATTCAGATTTGACCTTATAAGATCATAAGATTTAAGCCAATTTAGTTAGAAAAGCAATGTAGAAATGGCACAGGACAGCAAACTATTATTTGTTTTGTTACCTAGAGTTTAATTTATGATGAACATACATGCTATAATTTTAATTCTGAATGAAAATGTTACTTCACAATTTATTATTTTATAAATCAAAACTACAGAATGAAATATTCTCTTAACATTACTGGAGAAAATTAATATTTGTAAGAAGCTCTCCTTTGGCCTTTTATTTCTACAGTAACACAGTGATAAAAAATAGTGTAAGTGTGTCTCCAAAAGAAACTTATTTTACAAATTAGGGAAAATACTGTTAAGTAAGCAATTCAACTTTGCTTCTCCTCTTGATAATGAAGACAATTGCTTTTGTTAGGATTTTCACAGTTTACCCATGTTTAATAGTGTGACTGAAGCTTTTAAAATAACTCTATTACATTGTTATCTTTATGCCTATTTAAAAAAATTCTATTAAATTATCCTTATGATTACATGTAGATATTGGAAACAGTTAAAAGTAAAGAATACAATTTAAGATATTAAGTTATATGTGTATGCATTTATGTATTTCTCTTATGGTACAGCTTGAACATAGGATGTTAAGTAATAACTCACTTTGATAAGAATCAATTTATTGCTTTATAATTAAAAAAAGATATCTTTTGAAACATATTCATGATTACACCATATACACAAACACATATCCTACATATGTACAAATATCTGTGTTGGTTAACATTCCAAATTGCTAACCCAGTAGTGTTGATTTTCTTTTTTTTTTTAAAAAAACCCTATTATTTGAAAGACTTGTCAGTTCTGTTGGGAAATGAGTACTTGCTTATTCATACCACAAGCTGCATATTTGAATAAAATTATCTTTTCTTACAATGAATTAGTCTTGAAAATATTTAAGAGCACATTTATCCGGAGAAACACATGCTGAGAACATTTTTAAACTTTCTTAAAGAAAGTTTAATGTACTTCCTAGTTTGCATTTTCTGATAGTAAGAAAATGTCTTTTTATTGAGCTTTCGATGCACATTTACTTAGTATTATAAGGGTTTGAAAATGTACTGCCCTTTTGAACAGTGTGTGTTGTTTATGATCAGAAACTTAAAGAAATTAAATACTTCTATCAGAACAAACTTAAACTATTGGTAATTGTCTTTTTTTTCCTGGAAATTAACAGATTATAACATCAAAGCCTGTATAAAGAGGTATATAGTAGGTCATTTGCTGCTGCAGGCGTATTTTCTCTCCCTCCAGGATGCATTTGTTTAGCTTCTCACACTTTCTGCCTGTGGCACTGTATGGTGAAATTCAGACATGCTCTTCCCCTCCAAGGAATCTCAAGGGTGGAGGATAACTTATACAAAATTAATAAATGGTGTTGCTTTTTCATTATCACCCATCTGAGGCAATTTTCAGTGTTCAGTTTAGAGAAAAAAATTGGGTTGTGTAGGAAGCACTTACAACAATACATTAACAAGTTTAAAGCCATGAGTCAATTTTAAAAAGGAAACATATTTTGAGATAGTCAGTACTATTAAACAATTAAAAACATTGACCCAGTAATTTTTAAGGCTCCTTCTTTTATTATTTTGGTGTAATAAATTCATAAAATTTAATCTTGGAAATGAAAAACAAGTGTAGTGTTTGTATTTTGTGGTGACTAAATTAAATGAATTAGTTCGTTTACCCAGAGAGGAGGTTTAGCTATGAGAGTTTGTGTATTAGAAATTTAGGTTTACTCTTCAGGTGAATCATTTTGCTTCCTCATTTTCTTGCAACATACTACAGAAACAATTTTATAGGAGAGAGAAAAATGGGCGTGAATAATAGTAACCTGTTACACTGTTTGCTTCATAATGCTCAAATCTGTATAAATACCATAGGTAGTAGTATTTAAGATTGCTTTTGGAAAAGAAATTATATATATAATAAATGATTGTGTGTGTGTGTGTGTGTGTGTGTGTGTGTGTAGTCTTAACCCCTTTTTCTTTGTATTCCTGGAGAACTGTTTCATTAGCGCTAATATTGCTCTTTGCAAAAAGTCTTTTTTCCTTACATTTAGATGCTTTTGAATTGTCTTATGACAAGTAATTTTAACATTAAAAATTGTTTTAAAGAAGCATTTAGAAGAAAGCCACATCATTGTCTTAAGCTTCTGCGACTCAATTTGTTACTTTTTTAATGTACAGGAGCAATACAGTTAAGCCTCCTAAATACTATAGCTTTAGGAAGTATCCTGTTAGTTTAGGATATATGTACCATACTGCATCTTGTCACAACTTGCATTATAATAGCAATCCTGTTTTGTTAAATTTTATGGGTATGCTTCTGGTTCCCGCTAAACTGTGAGCTCTGTGAGGGCAAGGACCAGGCATTTTCACCATTGCGTGGCAGTACAGGTTAGTAGATAAGAACACAGAATTTGGGGTTAAACATTCCTAGTCACCAGGTTTAGCTTTGTGGCTTAATAGCTGTATACTTGGGTCAGGTGTTTTTAACTGTTTAGTCTTGGTTTTGTAATCCATAAAGTGATCATAATAATAATGCCAAACTCATAGGATTATCCTAAAGATTAAATGATGAATGTATGAAACGTGCACTTACCACTGTGCTGAAAGCTGATGTTTAAAGCTTTTTATGGATGGAGAGATATATGAATTTTCATTAGCAAAAGAGAGAAATGTGATGGTTTATTGGCAGGTACCATCCTTTTTGTGAAATCTAGTAAAAGATAATAGTATGTGATTTCAGTTCCCCTCTTCTGAAATAGGAACATGATGCATACAAATAATTATGTCACATGAGGAGTACTTAATGAATGTTAATAGTGATAAAGGTGGAGATGGTAATTACTTAGTGTTTTCTTTTGTTTCTGGTTTGCTTCCTCTCTTTTCCTCTACAAATCCTGCCACTCTATATCCTATTCCTATAAATGTACGACTGGGTCTCTTCTGGGCATCAATTCGGTTGGCAGGGATTTTTCTGGATCCATATTATTAACTAGTCTAAGGACCCAGAGGACATGGGATTAAGTTGGTTTTAGCATTGCTATGGAGGTGTAGATAGACTTCTAATATCATCCTCCAAGGGTAACTGCACGTAGAAAGTAGAAACATAAGCATTCTGAAAATGATTTGTTTTTCAACTCAGAGTTGTTGATAGCAAAAATCTTGTTCTAACTATCTTACTCTGTGAGATCCCTCCTTCCAGCCATCCATCAATCCTGCAGTTCGTCTACAGATCCATTAAGTATTTAGAGGGCCAAGCACTGTTCTCAGTTTAGGGAGGTACAATAGTGAGTAAAACATAGTGCCTGCCCTCAAGACATTGTGATTTAATGGGAGAGACAGGCAAATTCAGTGCAGTGTGATATGTACCAAAAACTGTAGGCATGGGGTACCAGGGGTGAGCATATGGAAGACATCTCTTAATGCCATGTCTGTAGAAATGCTTCCCAGAAGAAGTGATGTTTACATAAAATCCTCAAGTATGAGTAGGCACTTGGAGGTGAGGAGGTGTATCCCAGATAGAGGGTTTCATTGAATAAAGCTTGAACACAAGTTTGATATGAGAGGGAGAATATAATCTCTTTGCAGAGGTTATCAGGGCCTGATGTGTCCTCTTAAGATATTTGTAAATTGTCTTAAGGGTTATGGAAGAGCACTGAATGGTTTCTAAATAGAGAAATGATGTGGTCAAATTTGTGTTTTAAAAAATTAATTCTGGCACAAGCTTGAAGAGTGGATTCAGTGACCAGTGAGCTTCTATTGAAGTAAGATATGTAAGCCAAAACAGTAGCCTGAACTGAGGAACCAGTAGGCATGTATAGAACTGGAGAGGTACAGGAGCTATTCCAATGATTGATTGTATGTAGGAAGTGAAAGAAAAGAAAGAATCAAATACGACGCTTGGACTTCTGACTTGGGTAGTAGGGGAGAGGGTAGTATTAACTGAGTCAAGGAGTACTGAAGAGGGCTGATCTTTAACATTGAAGGAGTTGAGAATCCTATTTTAGACATGTCATTTTGAGATGCATATGCCACTCTTCTCTTCCCGAGCCATAATGCCTGTGACTGCCTCCCCCCCTCTCCCTTTCAGACTTTCTCCATCACATCCCTCCGTGTCAGTATACTGGGTCATGCAGATGCTTTGAAGAATTAATTTAATGATGAGTCTAAGTCCATTGTTATAAAATTGCAAGAAAAGGCATAACTAATCACAACATTAATAGTATCTCCTAATGTCATGCAGATTAATTTATACTGTGATTTAACATGCTGTTACTTTTGTATTTTGTTTTCTCTGAACTTGTTTGTTGAAAAGCTGCTAAGCAAGGAGCTCATTAGATAATGGTGGAAAAAATTGTGGCGGTTGACATGGTCTTATGAAACCTACACAGAGACCAAAAAACATTGTGTTCAGTTGGATGAAACCTGGCTGCTACCATTTTATACTGATGTAGAAAAGAGATTAAATATATGGATATTTAAAATGGTCACATTCAACGTTTACAATATTTTACAATATTGTTCATGCTCATCACTCCCAAAGCAATGAATGCTGCATGTAACTTTTGAAATTTGCGCCATAGGGAAGGTGTATATATATGTATACTTTCAAAATGAAAATAAGTAGTTTCCTCATTTCTTTAATAAAGGTGGCATACTAGATGGTTTGAATTGGTCTTCCTAGGTCTTAAATTGATTCTATAGATTGTGTTTTTTTTTTTTTTTTTTGAGGAAGATTAGCCTGAGCTAACTACTGCCAATCCTCCTCTTTTTTTTTTTTTTTTTTTTTTTTTTAAAGATTTTATTTTTTCCTTTTTCTCCCCAAAGCCCCCCGGTACATATAGTTGTGTATTCTTCGTTGTGGGTTCCTCTAGCTGTGGCATGTGGGACGCCGCCTCAGCGTGGTCTGACGAGCAGTGCCATGTCCGCGCCCAGGATTCGAACCGACGCAACACTGGGCCGCCTGCAGCGGAGCGCGCGAACTTAACCACTCGGCCACGGGGCCGGCCCCCCAATCCTCCTCTTTTTGCTGAGGAAGAGTGGCCCTGAGCTAACATCCATGCCCATCTTCCTCTACTTTATACATGGGACACCTACCACAGCATGGTGTGCCAAGCAGTGCCATGTCCGCACCGGGGATCTGAACCAGCGAATCCCAGGCTGCCGAGAAGCAGAACATGCGAACTTAACCGCTGTGCCACCGGGCTGGCCCAGATTCTATTTTTATAATAGTTTTGTTTTCCTAACTCAGGCATACCTTACTTTAAGGAATCAAAATATTGAAAAACTTTGGTTTTATTTCTCAAAAAAACTTAATTTAATTCTATTTCCCTTCTAATATTAAAATTTCCTCCTATTTACAAAGACAGATATTGTTTTGCTAAAGATTTATTATAGAGATGTTGTGAACATTGAATTCTTTTTATGTTTATATATTCATTAAGAGATTATTAACTGCTTGGAGAATGTAGAGAGGAGGTTGCTATGCTAAAGTGTTGATACCAATTGAAAATGCAGAGCTAGTGAAGCTCCTGGCACATAAACACATTCAGCAGCTTTTCATTTGATATGTATGTCCCAGTTCAAAAATTTCAGGCAATGAATAGGCTCACCCATGTCCAGATAGGTCTAAGTAAATGCTTTATAGGAGAAGACTTTGAATGAGAAGGGCTGATATGGAGTAGACAGTATATATTAAGTCAAACAGAGATGCTCTGTTTACATAGAAATTAGAAAAGCATAAGCCAGATATTTGGATGGTCGGCTGTGTAGACTGGGGAGGAAAGGAAGATTGGAAAGAATGGCAGCTGGTGAACTGTAAAGGGGAAGTGAGGGAGAAAGCTTGAGGAAATACCCTGTTTGTAAGAAGGAATGCATGCATTCGTAGGATAAGGAGTATCTTATTTACTGTTTCTCATTGCATTTGAATTTTTTTTAACCTTAGTTATTTTAGGAGAGCAGCTCTTAGGCCTTTTGCACACTCTGCCATCCCTTCTGATACCGCCCATTACTTCTTCTAAAGTTATGACTGGAAGGACATTGTAATACAGCCTTGGCTTGTAGTCCTACTTCTCTTACTAACTTACTCTGAACCTTTGAAAAGTTATTTAGCCTAGTTAGGCATCTTTTTCTCCTTTAGTGAAATAAAGAAGACATACTTAGATGCTTTTGTTGCACTGATAGTTTTCAAGTATGTAAAAGCCAGATTTTATATTTATAAGCCTCCAATTGAATAATGAATATGCAAATCTTTCTTATATATTGTTAGAAAAACAATCAAGGAAAAGTTGACCTAAACCCTTTATTCCTTGAGTGACATGTATTTATCAAGGATACTTTAATACTAGATGCTTTGGTAGGAAAGTTATCCATTTGTTAGTATTATTGTGTATGTTAATATTAGCGTTAGTAAAAGTAATTTCTTAGCTTAGTATCTTATTGTGTGATTCTTTGGAAGGCATAGGTGATCTTGTCTGTTGTCTGGCAAAACTCAGATGAAATAAAAAGTGCTTTTCTTTTCTTTTCTAAGAATATTTTCTTCTTTAGTACAGCTAACCTCATTCATTTAGATGCTAGCAATATGAAGAAAACACAAATTAAAAAATGGAGTAATTTGTTGATAATTTTCATTACGCTTCATGAAGGCTACATATTCATGAAATCATTCAAGATTTGCTGTCAGAAGTTATTTAAAGAATAAAAGACATGATTTTTGAAAATGAAATGAATTTATTTTTAGCCTAGCCTTTACAGAAATTCCCAACCTTGCTTTCAGTTTTTGAATCTTTGCTTATCCAGAAGAGTATATCTAACATGGTTCATGCTAGTATCGATGCGTCAAGTCTTGAATGGTAAAAGATAACACCAATAGGTAAAAACTACTTATACTGAAATTATAAACTCAAGAACTACTTACGTATGGAAAGAATTTAAAGAATTCTGATAAGCAGAGGATAAGAAGAAGGACCCATAATTGTATGGACAATTACTAATTTACCTTTTGCCACCAATTTAAATTTAACATGCCTTATATTAAACCTTTATAATTTTTTTTGAATGGATGAATTGAGTTGCTAAGACTATTCCTGAATTGACATTTTGGGATTGGGAACAAGCAAAACAATTGGTGATCATTTGTTCCATATAGATTTGGCCAAAGCATACTC
This sequence comes from Equus caballus, assembly GCF_041296265.1. Classification (NCBI taxonomy): domain Eukaryota; kingdom Metazoa; phylum Chordata; class Mammalia; order Perissodactyla; family Equidae; genus Equus; species Equus caballus. Next base: position 90,193,637 of record NC_091697.1, read on the forward strand.
AAAAATACTAGGTATTTTGAATTTTTTCTCTTCCCAAAATGACATTTTGCTTTTAAAGCTGTTGATAACAGAATTATGGTTATGAGGGGGATTAAAAGAAAAGAAAGAATATAATTATGATCCAAAGTGTTCATCTTTCTTTTATAACATGCAATATATAGTGATCATATTTTAGCAGTGGGTGACAGTCATACTCAACAAGTATGTTTTTTATTACTGCTAATTATAAGATTCATTTATCATTTATAAATCTCTCTTTACTATTGAAACATAACTATTAATAACCATATTCAGATGTTTTCTGAGGATAAAATTTTGGGGGGATGTGACAGATGTATCCGTGAGTTATCTCTTACCTGAGCTTTGCTCTTCCCTTTACTTTGAATTTCAAGAAGAGGCAGAGAATAACACTAATTTCACAAAAAATTTCATAAAACTTTTCAAATTCTACATTGGCCTTCATAACCTCTCACCCTGTGTTCTAGCAATCACAAATTTTTAGTGTGGAAAATTTTTTTCTTAAGGGAATATTCATTTAGAAATATTAGTAAAGAGGAGATTTCATTTAGAAGGACTTAAAATGTTTTGGGGTTTTAAGAAAGAGCAAAGTAAGTTTTCATCTTATCTTCACATTGTTAGAGCAATAATTCTAGTTTGCCTTTTAGTTTAACTACTAGTTATTATTTATAGGCATTCTTTTAGTATACCACGTTCAAGCATGGTAATTATACTGGAATAAAGTCAGTTTGGTTTTTATTACTCAAAAGAAGTACCAAGTTAAGGAATCATAAATAAATAATATTATTTTAAATAGCATTGTATCTCAAATGAAAATATAATGGAATTTTAAATGACTGATTTTTTAAAATATTTCACTCAAATGGTGGGATTGAAATTGGACTACATCTCTAAACAGTGTTAAACAATAACATTATTATTTGTGCTAGTATTTTAGAAAGCAAAGTGCTGACTACATGCAAAATACATGGATCAATCGGAATGCTCACACATTGCTGGTAGAAGTGTAAATTAACATTAACCACTTTGAAAACTGGAAGTATCTATTAAAGTTGAATATTCCTGTATCTTGTGACCCAACAGTTCCATTTCCAAATAATAAAATATGTAATACTGTTTATAGTGAATTTCATATAGCCAATTGATTCTCATAGAATGCTTTTGTTGATTTTTGCTGAACTCTTCTATCCATAGCCATCCTGTGGTTACAATTGTCATTATCAATTGTGACGTGATGTGAATAATGGTTGATATTTTCATTATGTTAACACTGAGACAAAAGTGAAACAACAAAGACGTTTATCCTGACTTCACTTATTCACCAGTTATGTGAGTGCCTTGGACTATAGTTTTCAAATGCTGGAAGAACATTTCCTTCATATTGTATGCTATTCACAGTGTAACAGCTACAGACATGACACACTTTTACATTTAATCTGTATAATTAACATTTTTATGTCACTTTCTTAAGTCTAGACTATCACCAAAACTATAAATGAAGCCCTGATTGATAGTATTTGCCAATTTCCATGGTATAAATATTCATCTAAAAAACCATGGCTACTTTCAAGCTGCCAATGTGATGTCACTGAACATAGAGTTGTGAAGAGATACACAGTATTCCACCATTGGATAATATTTCCACCATACAGATAAAATAGACATTAATAATGCTGAGAGCATAGATAATAGTAAAATAACTAGGAAGTGATTAGTGTTTATTACATTTGTTTTAAATATATTGTATTTATTTGTAAGGTTACATGATTTAATTCTTAATGGTGGTTTTGTTTAACAACCAACTCAAAATTCCTGGAAATTTAACGGTGGGCTCTCATCATTCAGCATGAGCTAGCTCCTGCACCCCATGGTTTTTAACAAGTATGTTCATAGCAGCACTATTCATGAGGCTAAAAACTGAAACGATCTCAGTGTTCATCAGTACAATCATAATTCTAATTGTTGTGTAATTGTAATTATTATATAATCTATAAATCTAATTCTTAATTCTAAGTATAAATTCTAAATGTGCTTTATTTATACAGTAGAATATTATACTGCAATAAGAATGAATAAATTACAACTACATGCAACAACGTGGAGGAGCCTCTCAAACTTATTGTTAAGTTAAAGGAGCCAATCACAAAGAGTACAAATTGTATGATTTCATTTACATGAAGTTCAAAAATGAGCAAAACTAATCTGTGGTGTTAGAAATCAAGATAGAGTTTATGCTTAAAGGGTGGCTTTGTGGTGAGGGCTTCTGGGGTGCTGGTAGTGTTCATTTAAAAGAATCTAACTGTTGGTTACATGGGTATGTTCATTTTATGAAAATTTATCAAGCTGTACTCTTAGGATTTGTACACTTTCTGTATATATGCAATATTTTAATTAAAACTTCACTAGAAAAAAATATTGGCTGGATTGGAAGATGTATCTGGAAACTCGGCAATTAGTACATTTGAGGGATAACTTACCCTGAGATGTAGCCAAAGCCCACTCTTAAGTAACACAAAGAACTGGATTTTTTTCCTCTTTCATGTGTATTGTGTGCTTCAGTTGAAATACTTGCCGTTCCTTGAAGTTAGCCTCTGCACTTACTACATCACCTCTGCTCTTGCTTTTCCTTCTATCTGAAAGCCTTCTTCCTAATCTCTGTCTGTTGGAATTGCTTACTATTCTTCTCACATGCAAGTTGTTCTTGAAGTGTTTGAGGTACGATTTCAGTAAGAGGAGTTTTTACCTACTGCTGTATCTCTTACCATATAAGACTTGAAGATTAGGGTGAGCATGATTATATATGCTTTTCTGGATTCAGGAGTATTGAGTGATTGAGGGTCCTACAGTGTGACTGCTGGATAAGTGAGATATTGTTTTTTAAGGCTTACGCTATTGCCTCAAATATAACCTCCAGTTTCATATCTTATTGGTTATTTCCATTGTCCTTATTGTAACCATTCAATTCAAGCTCTCATAAAAATGCTTTGTCATCATCTAAATATTATCAGTCATTTACAGTCAGCTTTGGAATAATTTTTAAGTCCATGAAAATCTGATATACAGTGAGAAATTTCAAATCCCCTTTCCATTAAGAGACTTTGTAAGATACACATACCTTATTAGTAACTGGGAGTCAGCCATGATCTAATAAAGGATTGGATCTCACAAAAGATTAATATGTTTCTAGACCTCTGCGTCTGAGACTACTTAAAAATCCCAAGATCAGTTTGAATCTAGATTGGAGTGAACTGAGTGTCATTTCCTATCTGGTCATATAGGTGCCATAACCCTGCTGATTAGCGAAGATCGGGTTAAGACTACTGGTGTCTCTAACAGTGTGATGTTTACTTGCAATACTCGCCAGTCCACTTATGGACACCCTCCAACTTGGATGTTTATGCCTGGTTTAAGAGGATATGTCAAGTGGCTTATAACTGCTATCTGCCATTTTGACAAGAATTGATTTGTATGTATATAGTTGATAAACTCATTTCTTGTCTATCTAATTCTATCCTAGCATGCTTCTGACAGTTGTATCTTAAGCATTCATTTCTGGGAGGGTCCAATTTAAGTTTTAATTTTATTTTCTCCAGTTTTAGAACAGGTTTAACTTTTTACATTTGTTTTGTCTTGTTTTTCTGGATTGTAAGAAAAATCAAGATTTTGTGTTGCTTTAAATTTTTTTTCTAAGTTTTTTTAACAATATCTTCTAATTCCTTTGGCATGAAGAAGCTAACAATTCTACTTTCCTAAAGCGACTTGTTTTCTTTTTACACTCCATGCCTCTGCTGTTGGCACTCTTGTTTTTACTAGTCTCTCTTGCATACAGAATTTTAGATTTTTACAGTATAAAGGTTATAGGCAAATAGCCAGCTGTCACATTCTTGAGGTCAGATACAACTACTATATATGAGATGCTCTGTTTTGGCTTCATATTACTTGCCAGATTGCTAAGCAGATGTTCTAGGCTATAATTCAGGAAACTGGGACCTCTTGAAACATTCCCTGAGAGTCGCTTTTGACATCTCTGAATCATTTATTTAAAGGTAATTAGTTCTTGTGAAAATGAAAATGCATTGATATGAGAAGAACAAAATTATTTTACAGTGTTTGGGAGTTGTAGCATGATTAGAAACTTAGTTCTGGATACGTATCTAATGGTAGAAAATATTAATTTTAACGTTACAATTAAGCACTGTCCACTTAATTTTTTAAGTTTGGAGACATTTACAAAAAAGGCTATTACAAAAGAAGTCTTTCTCTTTACAGAATTGAAGGACTACCAATTGACTTTGTGATACATAGAAGAATTTCTAAGCTAAGTTTTTATAGAGAAAACATACAAGGAGGCTGCAAGAGTATTCTTTCTTCTCTAATATATCCCAGTATATGCCTTGGTTTTTTCTCATATATTCCATCAATATTTCTTATTGGCACTACAATTTTTTATAATTAATACAAAGCTCCTTTATCTATATTTGGGACTTTTATAAAATACTATTCTAAATATGTAATTTTCTTGTCCTGTGGGTCCATTAACATATCAATTGCACAAAAGATAAAAATTTAAACTAACTCATGATGTAAAGGTTGGAAAGAACACATTAAAAAAATCTGATATGTTCATTTAGATCTCTTTGGCCGTATTTAGCTAATAAAGGAGCCATATAACTTGTGTTCATATCAATATATTTCACTTGTAATATGCATTATGCCTGTCTTATAGAAAAGTGCTTTACACATAAATGGTATTAGGTCCAATATCTTGTTATCGAGGAAATTCTTAGGCCGCCATATTTTAAGGAAGGTGAGAATAAATGGTAGGAATAAACATCTAACTCTCATTTATATTTGCCTATAGATGAATTTGAATTTAAAGTTAATATAGGTCCATTGGACATTCAGAGTCATGACGAACACTTCAATCAAACTAATGAAGTCTCAGGGTGAAAATCGAACACTGAAATCACCTCTGTTCTTCCTCCGTAAACACTTCTTCCATTCTTCCTGTTTCGTATTTTGGGTAAATAGCATTACAGTGAGACGGATGCAAAAGATCAATCTCAGCAGTTCTTCCAGAGTCGCACGAAAGTAATCAAGGGGGGCAGTTTACAGAACTTCCCCTAGGCTCTGAGCCTAAACGTACGTATGACCTTAACTTTTCATGACTTCCAGTTCCTGCTGGACTAAAAGTTGTATTCCAGTAGGAAAAAAAACAAAGGAATTGGTCATGGCAGTTTCCGAATTGAAACCCAAGCACAGCCTCTGTGTTTACAGAAAATTTAAGGATTTGTGTAGGTAAGGATTTATTTGGATATTGATCGTTGAATGTTAGTAATCTGTCTCCCTCTCCTCTCTTTCTTACATATATATACTCACACAAATTAGCAAGTCATAATACTAAGGTATCAAATTACTGAGTTTTGTAAATTCTAAGATGCATATTTTCTTTATATTTTAACACTGCAATTTGGATGCAGCTGTCTTTTCTCCACCTATATTTAGAACCAATTGAGAGAAGAAGAGTCAGATGATAAGAGATCAATGTATCATCTTTATAACTGATAAATAATAGATTGGGGAATAGTTTAGGTCTACTACCCAAATGGGTTAGCTGATAGGTCTCCCCAGATTTAGGCAGACTTACCCGCAAGCCTTGCCACGTGAAGCGTATGGCACTGAGCAGCAGAGAAGAATGTATGCTTTCTATGGGCAGCTGGCTGTCCAGGTGGGAGGAAGAGGCTGTCACAAACAGCAGTTCACCAATCACATAGGTATGAGCAAGGGGGAGGAGCAAGGTGGGAATTGTTAGGCCACATGGAGACTAATGAGTGAGGGCTAAGTGTTCTCCCCAACAGAGTGAAGATGAGGTCTGTAAGACAGATATCACTCCAAAGCTGAGTCCCTTGTTGTCCTTTTCCAAGTTCTCTTAATTCACTAGGGATGCTTTAACAATACAGATTTTAAAATATACCCTAGGAGCCTCTTTATTTTTTATTCTCTCCTTTCTGTCTCTGGGCACCTCTTTGCCTCCTCTTTTGACTTTGTTATACTTGTAAGGTGCTAACATCTGCCAAGTTCTCTTAGTTTCTTTGTTTCTTGGAGAAGTAGATCTTTTTCCGGCAGACTCCAGGTGCTCTCTTCGTTGTGGCATGAGCCTTTTCCTCTCAGTGACCGGCATTCCAACATAGTTGAATCTCCTGCATTATTTTGTTTCTTTGCCTGTGCTTATGTTGTCCTGCTCCGATGCCTTGAGTTGAGTTTGTCCTCATCTTGACCTCACTGTTATCATCACACCTCACTTTTTACCTTTATTCTCTTGTGCAACTTCTCTGGTTTCTCGTGTGCCTACTTGGGCTAATAGAGTTCACTTGCACCAGAAGCTTGTTAGTCCTTAAAAAAAACTCTTCTTCAAACCACATGTTGTTAATGTCCTCATTTGGTCCACACGTCCTGCCTTAGGGTTGGCTTCTTCCTTGAAGAATTAGCATTGAAGAAGCTCATATTTGCATTTTATCACATCCACCACAACCCATCTGGAGTGAACCATCAATCCACAGTAAATTTTTCAGAAGAGGGTTTTACTACATGAAGCACCTAGATAAATGCACAAGAATGAGAGCAAAAGAAACCACTTTTTTATTTCCTTCAGAATGAAAGTTAAAATATGCCATATTTGCCAGTGTAAAGAAATATTAAACTTATACTTAAGCATTGGAAATTGAGTCTCTGAGGTAGGAAAAAAATCTTGCCTATTCATGGAGTATGCAGGCATGGGTTGGCAAATGCAAGATATCTTCAATGTATTCCATTCTGTATTTTTGTACTGTGATCTAAAACTTAATATCATAAGCTAAGCTTATTAAGAAAATTGATGTCTCCACTCAGATAATCGTAAAACTTTCTATAACAGAAAGGAAGAAAGTTCAGTTACTTGGGAAATCAGAAAAGCTTGTCTTTAATAGTGAAAGCCCTTCATTAGTGAAATAGGATTAGAGCTCTTCTTCAAATTTTACTTTGTCTTGACTTATTTTTCCACCAACTACGTTGGAGATATGTTTTCCTTCTTAGGTGGTAAGAGATAGGTTGACATTTTTTTTCTAATACTTATTTGTAGAATTTTTGTTTATTCATTTAACATATTTATTGAGCATCTGGTATGTACACACACACACACACACACACACACAAAGCATTGTTCTAGATAATGGGGATACATCAGTGAATAGCCAAAAATCCCAGTTCTCATGGAGCTTTTCATTCTACTAGAGTATCATGGAAGTTAGAAGTGCTTGAAGTGTGATATAGTTAGAAAATTGATGCTTTAAGTAGTAATGCTGATATTTTAACATCTCATGTCATGGCAGCCTCTGGGTAGTCAGACTTCATACATGGAAGCTCATGTAAGGAATGATGCAGAAACTGCCATTCCTCCTAAAAATTAGGCCTCAAACTGACATAACATCACTTTCACCATACTCTCTTGGTCAAAGCAGTCACAGACCAGCCCAGATGCAAGAAAAGGAGACTTAGAGTCCACGTCTCAATGGGAAGACTATCAAAGATTTTTGTAGCCATCTAATTTAATATACCACAGGCACCACTTAATTAGCTATGTGACTTAGGAGAGTCACTGGCTCCATGAACCTAGGGACCCTAAACTAATTTGTCTCAGCATGTCATGGGGAGTGTGAACACATTTTCTAAGACTCATGTACTGGTCATTGTCCGTCCAATCTGATTCATTTTGACATGTTCTGTTTACTACAGCTTCAACTTGGATACTTCACATAAAGTTATAAGTTTCTCTTTCTCCAGGGTCTTTAGGAAATTTTCTTACCATCACAGTCTAGTACAGTACTGTGTGTACAGACATATAAAGGAAGTGGCAAATTATTATGTCATGTAGAGTTTTCTTTTTAATATCAGATATTTTCTGTGATGTAATTGTCTCTTAGTCATTACTCATAACTAATAGATACAAATAGAATAAGACGTAATTTATACCAATCTAAAGGTTACCATTCCATGGGGGAGAGAGGCCTTCTAAATTTTCTTTCTTTCAGTAACTATACCTTTTGAAAAACTTGGAAATTCTTTCAGTTATTGCTAGTGTAAGATTGATCACCTTAATCTAGTGATAGTTAAACATTCAGAGCCATTTTACGTTTGACAACACTCAAGATCTACGTTCATTTTACACTCCTTGAAAGCATAGAATAGATTATGTGCATGTGCGATGATTAAGCGATTTCTCTTAGTGAGCTAAAGTGGCCTGGGAAAAAGCAAAGGTCTTCTCAGAATCCTGTATGATTTAATATTTTCACAATATTGCATGCCCCACCTATTTTTAAGTTAGGCATTCCTCTCACATCATCTGCCCAGGCTAAACCATTTGATTAGAGCCACAGAACAAGGCTTTCAACACTTTAGTGTTTTTTGGATCTACTCATTCTTACCTATTTGTTTCTCCTATCTCTTGGCTTTCTTTCTCAATATCTTCTGGCATCCTGAAAACAACTGCTGGGAGTATATATATTGGCAAATAAACCAGTTGTTTCATGAGGTTCCCCAGCTCTCTTGGTGCTATTAGAAGTTTTTTCAGTGGATTACAAACTGGCACTTTCTCTGCCATTCTCTCTAAGTGGTGGTCCAAATAACCCATATACCAATCTTCATTAAGAAGATTCACATTCTTTTCTCTGGTTATCTATTCAGTATTCATTTCCTGAGGGACTGTAGGAAGGCAGTGACAGGGGCTGGCCGGGTGATGTAGTGGTTAAGTTCTCACACTTGGCTTCAGCTCCCTGGGGTTCAAGCATTTGAATCCCAAGCACAGAGCCACACACTGCTCATCAAGGCATGCTGTGGTGACATCCAACATACAAAATGGTGGAAGACTGGCACAGATGTTGGCTCAGAGCCAATCTTCCTCACCCCCCCCCACCCCCCAAAAAAAGCAAGGCAGTGACATAGAATACTTAAAAACTTGGGCATTAAATCTCGGATTTACCAGTAAGTTTCTGTGTAAAATGGAACTAACCAGTTACTAAACTTTTCTTTTGCTCCCTCCCTCCCTTCCTCGTACCCCTCTATTTTTTTCATTCCTCCCCCCAAGGGTTTTTAGTATTTTTTGATCTATGATCTATGAAAACATGATAAGAATTTCATTATATACCTACAAGTAGAATAATCTAGGTTCTGTGAAGACCTCATCTCACACCTATTCTATGCAAATAGTGGTCTACCTTCTGTGTCTTCAAATAGTTATACCTATTCCTGTATGATTAAACTTCCTGAGAAAACACAAATTGGATCATGTCCTTTCATTTCTCAGAACTTTCCCCTTTTTTTCTTTTCCTCCTTCTCTTTCTCTCCCTTTTACTAACATTTGTCCATAAGCACAACATAACATATGTTTCCTTATGGATACATATTACGTATATAAACTTCTAGAGTGTTTATATTTCACTTAAAGGATGCCTATATGTACATTCAGATAGAGTAGCTGTGTTATTTTTTTCTCTTTTAAATAGTTATTTGGAAAAATGCTGAAAAACACTAAAAGGAAAAAAATTACGTACAATTCCAGTAATTAAAAAAAAGAAATGAAAGCTTCTACCCCTACTCCTATCCCATGCCAGGGGTAACCTTGATTAATGATTTGGTGGCTGCCCTTCCATTTTTTTTCCTAAAGCCATATAGATGCTGACATGTATATTCATGTGTATATACATATGTTTATTTCTTATTCCACCAAAGTTATGATCTACACATATTTTCACTTTTGATTACTCAACCTTGCTAAACTTTGGTTTCCTTATCTGAAAAGATGGGGATAGCAGCATTACCAACTCTCAGGCTCCTTATGAAGTTAAGTACAATAATCCATGTAAATCATTTAAAACACGCCAGCACAGAGGCAGCACGCAGTCCTTATTACTGCTCTAACTATGCAAACGGTGTCCCCAACCTGGCATCCAAGATTGGTCTAGGCACAACCCCTCAAGGAGGCTATACTGTAGCAGTTTACTTACTCTTCAATAAAACAGTAGAGAATCCCGTGAACTTTTTATTTTAATTGATGTAATATTTTGCGTGTCATATACATTTACTTTCTTTTTCTCCCAGGGGTCTCAGTAAGGGGAAAAAAAGCAAATATATATTATTTAGATGTATGAAAAGTAAAGTTATCGCCACTTTGTGAAGATATTCAATTCAGGCCTGGTTCCTTTTGTCCAGACAGAGAGTTTTCTAAGTAAAGAAGTTTAGAGTAAACTTTTATTTGATTTTCTAAAAAATGGAATTACATTTGAAGGAGGCAAGAATCTTTACTTGCCTCACTTGCTTATAAGTAAAAAAGAGGAAAAGGGCAGAGATACATTTGTCTCATTGTTGGTAATTCTAGCAATTTAGGGCACCCAATAGAAATTGGAGTGCTCTGGGAAGGAAAAACATAAAAAGTTTGGCAAAGACCAGAAATTATACCAAAGCTTAAACTAATAACTTGAACTTAGAATGCTTCCCCATCATTTAGGCTACAAGTGATTGTCAGTCACAATTGTGTAATATATTACCATACTGTCCAATTTTCATCTTAAAAAGTACATTTCCCTCCGTGGTTTCCTTACCTTATTCTACAATGAAGTAAAATTATATTACCACTTAATAAGATTAAAAAAATATCTTTGCTAGGTGCCAGCCCCATGGCCTAGTGGTTAAGTTTGGTGTGCTCTGCTTTGGTGGCCCAGGTTCAGTTCCTGGGCATGGACCTCTACCACTCATTGGCAGCCATGGTGTGGTGGCAACTCACATACAAAATGGAGGAAGATTGGCATAGATGTTAGCTCAGAGCGAATCTTCCTTGGAAACAAAACAAAAACCTTTGCTAAGCCATCTTAAAAATATGCTAAAATAATAAATTTTAAAAATTGTCTATCTTCTTTCTTCTACAAACTTGACAGTAAATCTGATTGAATTTTTTGAGTGCCATTTACAGGTAAGGCAAAGTATTAAACAGATAATTACCAACTCTTTATAAAAATTTTTAAATCCTTAAGTAAATATATAAAGGTACTTTAGATCCTGAGTTCAACTCCTCCCTTCCCATCCCAGAAATGTATGTGATCGAATTTTTACTCAGTTGAAACAAATTGAAATAATACCTCAAACATGGCTGCTGCTTCAAACTTCCTTTATTTTCTCCCATACCTTGCTGACGTTGAATTACCTGGGGAAGTTTTGAGAAATAGTGATGCATGACACCTGCCCCCAGACAGTGAGGTTTAGTTTGCTGCGTTCGTGAATGTTTCCCAGGTGGTTCTAATGTGCAGCAAAGTTTGGGAACCGTTTCCCTCAGCTCAAGTTGCACTTTAGACTAATTACGTCAGAATCTCTGGGACCGGAGTGGGTGGGGGGCGACCAGGCAATCATTGTATTTTACAGCATCCCAGGTGATGATGTGCAACCAAGGTTAGGTTGTTTTAGAGAATCAAGAAAGAATACAGAAAAGTTGGGAAAGAAAAAAGCGTTTAGTAGAGACTACATATAGGAAGCAGTAGGGGAACCAAAGAACATAGAGTTTTAGATTTGGAAGGAATTTAATATCTAGTCTAACTGCCTCATTTTATAGATATAGGGTCAAGTGACTTGCTCATTGTCACACGTCTGATAAGTGGACACCACCTCCACTTCTTTCCACACACATGTGCACACACAATTTCTCCCTACTGCTTCCTTTCTGTAATTCGAATAATTTGTTTTCTTTAGAAGTTTGGGACAGAGCAGGACACTGATGTTATCAGTGAAAAAAATTGGAAAGGTGGATTGTTGGTTTGGGTATACACTGATAAGTTTAATTGTTGATTGGTTTGGTTTGAGAAAATAGATGTCTAAAAAGATTTATCTGTAAGCATTTAAGCATAAGAAAATAGTAGTCAGGTGTGAATTTGGGCCAGATTGACCAGGAATCATTAACAAAAAGGGACAGGTTAAAATCATAAATGTAGCTGGGGTGATAATATAGAAAGAGGACATCAGAGGGCTGAGGGCTGAGTCTTTAGGAAGCAACCACATTTTGAGGCCAGTGGAGAGAAATGAGACAAGGAAAGGGAAAGAACCACTGTTTTTTATGTTGAAAAAAAGAACAAGAATACTTTTTTTTATAGTGGTGATGCGTACTATCATCATAATCACTCATATTCGGTGAATGAATAAGTGAAACAAGAAGATATCATATTGGGTATTTTTATTTTTTTGTGGAAGAACACAATCACTATGGAGTACTAGAAACAGCGTTGAGCTTGAAGTGAAATGATCTGGCTTCCTGTTTCTCCTTATCTTCTACTAGCTATGTGAATTGTGATAAATAATTTGACCTTTCTGAGTCCATTTTCTCATATGTAAAATGGGAATAATACCCCTTCACAGATTTATTCAGAGGATTAAATGAGATGATATATGCCAAACTATAATGTGCTGTAGGAATGTCATGCAACAGTATTACTGGAGAAGTCAGTAGGGATTAAAATTTGGGGTTGGGCAAACTCAAAGTCAAATGCTGGCCCTGGCTACTGTGATCTAGAGCAGGTTGCTTAACTTCTCTGAGGTGTGTTAGAAAAGGAGATGATGTGAAAACCTTTGTCATAATTTTGTTGTGAGTAATGAGTATTAAATGAGATAATGTGGGTCACTCACTTATAATAATATAGCTAACTTCAAACTTACGTTAAGCACGTTGTTATAGCCATCCAAAATAGCAGTTCAAAAATATGGGTTAGCCCATTGTTTCTTTAATGCTGAAGTGTGTCTAGTGACATCTGCTTAATATATGAAACACATATTTGGGCGTGGTGCCGGAAAACCTTCACCAGAGCATTCTTCACAGCAAACTGTTGCTTTGGCTAATCCTTCAGTCTCTTTTGTTAGCTTCCTTTATATTTGCTTTTTAAATATTGGACATTTTCAACATTCTGCTGTAGACCCTTTCTTACTTCACATTTTCTCTCTAGGCAGTGTCTTCCATTTCATGACTTCAATAATTGTTGATTTGTTTAAAGCTCCCAAATGTGAATCCCTTCCCCAAACCATTCTTCTGAACTCTAGACCTATATATCTAAGTGCCAGCAACTCTGCATGGATCTCCCATTGGCTACTGATGCGACCCAAAGTGAATACATTGTTCCCTTTGCTCCCTCCCTTACTAACTTGTTCCCCTATGTTCTCTGTCGCTGAAAATGACATCAACATCCCCATCATAGCCCACGTCAAAAATCTAGGCATCTTTTGTTCCTTTATTCCCCACATGTACTCAGTCACCAAATTCTGTCACTTCAGCTTCTTAACTGTCTCTTGAATTTATCTCTTGTCCATTTCCGCTGTCACAGTGTAATCAAAGCCACCATCATCGCACGTGGACTACTACATTCATCTTATAATGTGATTCCACATCCACTCTCATCCCTTTTCAGTCCAACCCCATGTAGCAGCCAGAATGATCTTTGAACACACCTATTTGATCACGTCACTTTGCATCTCACACCCTTCTGTTGCCCTTATGTGCACCGATTACCTGATTCTCAGCCTCTTTCAAGGCACTCTCCCTCTCTCTCTCTCTGTAGTATTTCCAACCTTACAGCGTCAATTTAAATGTCATTTCTGTGGAGAAACCTTCCCATTCTTCTTCCACTTCCCCCTAACTAACTTAACCCCTGTTATATGTTCTTATGGCACATTTATTTCTCCTTTGAAGCAATTTTCACAGCTGTAATTGTCTGTTTATCTTTCTCTCTTCTATGAGGGTAAGGCGAGTCTTATCAGTTCCCCCTGGTCATTAACTCTACACCTGACCTGTAGTCTACATTCAGGAAATATTTCAAGTGAAAGAATGAATAGAATGAATTTCCTGCATGCTGATCCCAAGAAGGGAAAAGATACATTTGTAAGTCCTAATTCTCTGCTTCCATTCATACTACAAATGGAATTGTCCAAATGCTTACATTTCTACCTTTCCTCTCCTCTAATGTTCCCATGCTTTTTTTTTAATATACTTTTTCTTTGCAAAATTGCGTTTGCTGCTACCACTTGTCCTTGTTACTATCTAGATTTATCTCGCAAGACCTTTGCCATGAATATTTCAAATGCTCGGTAAAGGAATTCCTTGAATTAATGTTCCTGCAGGATCTGCTTAAGAGTAGAGGGTTTTGAGTCCATACAAGACACACGTTGTATGGGGTGTTTCCTCTCGCTTGCTCTCACAGCTGAGGTCAGGAAAGTAAAGCAGTTGTGGGGCTCTGGGTGGAAAGCTAATCATTTGTAGTAGCCATCTGAAGCTCCGAGCTGGAAGGAGCGAAGAGAGAGGCTCTTGGAATTACCAATCCATGGAACAAAATATGACTTTTAATGCTAACCTCATGTGTCCCTGCTTTTGCTTCACACTACATTTGAAATAGGTCATATTCTTTTTGAAGCATAAATACCATCAATTGAAAATGCTATTTAAATTGCCTTATTAAACTGAGTAGAGCATAGATAATACATAATATTAGTCACTGTTTTAATACATTGTAAATGTACATTTCATACTTTCTTTAAATTTAAATGTATGCTTGATGACAGCAGCTTTGCCTTTTATTTGGTAGATACCTAAATGCCAAAATACATTTAAATAATAATTCTAAGTTTCTACTCCTTACTTACTTATTGCCCTGATAAAATTCTTCTGGTTGACCGTTTGCTTCTGCCTATTTTTCATGCTTATGTACTATCAGTGTTTTCTCACAATTCGCAATGATAAAAGGAAAGTGTGTCCATATAATAACATTTAATGCTCTTACTTACAAGAGTGAATTAAGTTATTTTTAATAGTATGTGGCACCAGCTACATTAAAGACTGATAAAGTTTTCTTGTCTGCAAAACAGGGTTACCACCTATACTTCAGCTTTCCTGTTGTATGTAAAGTACCCAACATAGCTCCCTGTTCTTGGGAGTGTTCCATATAGTGAGAATACTGGTAAAGAGACATGTGTATTGCAAACAAATATCAAATAGAAATATAATCCAGTCATAGTAGAGCTCTTTCTCATCATATTGACTTCCTAAATATTCCTTCTGGTGTTCTTCTAATGTAGAATCCTGTCACAGTCATGCAACCCAATATGAAGCATCTTTCCTCAATATCATCTTCCTTCTCTTTTAAAGTCCATACTTGGCACACATAATATGCAGATTAATTGAGGGTTTGGGGAATGGAGTAGAAAGGTAATAAAATCGTAAGTATAGTTCATTTTTCAAGACCATGTTTATTGCCTGCATTAGTAGTTTTCAGATGTTTGGATTTCATGGGTTTGTGTGCAAATCATTACAGTATCTTTATTTTTATCGTTTCTTAATGACTGTCGTATATCCATGAAAACTTCTTTGAAGCTTTGTGAACTTGTATTTGGGAGCCACTAGACTATAGCTTTGTGATTACCTGATTAAATCAAGAATTTTAGTATGAATAGGTTAGATATATGATATGGTAAAAGTCTCTGTTCAGTGTAGAGTAAAACCTTGAATATCTGGCACGCTCAAGTGTCCCCCACTGCATTATACTCAGAAGTAATACCTATTTATGCCTGTAGTTAGGAAAATGCAACTTGCTTTTGATATTCTTTACCAGGAATATTTTTAAGTCCACAAGATGGCAGTATTACCTCATAAAGGTAATCAAACCAGTGAAGAAACAGCATGATTGCTTGGTTTTCCAGTGCATATAATGGAAGCTTTTGAAAGCAACTGAAAAACTCTTGGTCATTGATAAAGTGTGGAAGACAGTGTTATTGAAGGCAAGAGAACATCTGAGGAGAAAGTTGCCAATTCAGTAAATGATTAAGGAAGAAGAGTAACCATGTCGTGTTATAGAGACTCTTTCTACTTTCTCCTTTCATGAGAAAGAGATGAACATCGAGAAAACAAATTTTATAAGTTGCCGTTGGCCTCCACCATATTTGTCCAGTATCCCATACCATTCATCTTTATAACATAGAAATAATGGGTTAATCACTTTAATGTTCAGTAATGATGTCCCCAGTTACTAAGGTAGTGTTAGATGATCTCATTTACTGAGGGAAGTAACACATTTTAGATATTCACAAGATAAAATGAAAGTTTGGAAATAAAAGATTAACTCTCACTTATTCAGAATACCACCTGCTATGCTGTACCAGTGAATTTCTGTATAGATCATTTTAGGTAGAAATTATGAAATTCATTTCATTCATGATCTGGGGTATAAATTGATTTAATATTCCAGAGATAAAAAGAACTGTGATTCATTATTCCTCTTTTTCATATTTCTGATAATTTATTATATCTTATTCTAAGTGTTTAATAATTTAAATACTCAGTCCATCTAAGTGGTATTTTTAAGTAAATTAATTTCAAATTCAGTTAATGTTCACTCACCATTTAGTCAAATACTCTCGAAAACGATCTATTTTGAATGAAGTAGTTGCTGTTTTGGATACTGTGTTTCAGAGTAAAACTGTACAAAACTTAATAAGAAATACGGATGCATACTGGTGGTTTCAACACTTTTAAATCTTAAAAACGTGTTTATTGCATCATAGATTACTATGATTTAAGGGCAAATTTAGTATCTTATTTTCCAGTCCTTCTATTCACTTCCAGAACGTTATTTTCTTAGAGAGTTCTCCTAGCTCTATATAGCCGTGCTAACAGAAATTAAAGTGGTACTGATAAGTAAACCCCACAGATTCCCAAACCCTACTTGACCATTAGTTACTCCTTTTGCAACAGCTGGTAAGACATAGTAGATTTATCAGATTTCAGTTTATCTACTTTGACCTCCTTTACTCACTGTCTTGAGTAGGAAGAGTAGTATAAATTAGTGGGATTTTGTCACCCTTGTAGTGGGACTCCTTTGTGGAGGAACATTCTTGCTTACAGAGCAGGGAATATTTTCTGCAGACTAATTTTGACAGTGGTTTGGTAGTTGTTCCACACTGTGAAACCAAGTTCTTTCTAGTGTATTAGTAACTAAACTAGTTTTGCACTAGGTCAGTGGGATTAAAATTATTCAGCGTTATAATAGTTTATTCACTGTAATAATTTTAAGGAGTATTGCTCCTTCATGTTAGGCTTTAGCATGATATTTGTAGAAGTTAATATTGAACTGGCAACCATAAATTTTAGTTTGCTGTACAGGCTTAAAAGTGAATATTAAGAAACTAGTATGAATTGACCAAAAGAAGTTACTTGGAGAAAATAAAAATGTTGTATTGTCTGGAAATTTTATCATGCCTTCATGCTATAACTCATATAAATCTGATTTTTGAAAGACAGTTCTGAACCTGGGACAAAGTTAGTGCTCAAATTATCCAGGCTTTTTTTAATTCATGTCTAAGGAGGTAGGCAATAGGGCCAGTAAAACTGACTTGGAATCCGTTTCATTCAGCTCATGCTCCAAGCTATTGTGTGTGCAGATGGTCTCGTTATTGGCTCTAGTATCCGAGGAGGACAAAGTAATGAAGGAAAGTGACAAGGTCATAGAGGTAGAAAAGGAGAGGCTTGCAAGAATAGAGAAGTAGGAGGTTATATTAGTCTTAGTTGAACATGACCCCTTGCTCCCTATCCTTGATGCTGATCGTTCTGTGAAGACAGTTCACAGCACTGGGAGACTAAGAGCACCATAACTGACTTCTCCTGGCTGACTGAAAATCCCGTTGATTACTTTAAACTCAGAAGGAGGCTGTTCCAGCCCTTTTGACTATGGATGCTCTATATACAGAACTTTTTTAGGAAATTAGGTGTGGGGAATCAGAGCAGTCCACCACATCTGCTCTCACCAGTCTTAGAATTTGGGCAAGGATTTAGCACCAGAAAAAAGTGCAGGCAAAAAGGAAAATATGGGGAAAATAATAAAGGTGAAAGGACAGTATTGGAAAAAACCCAAAAGCAAACTCCAGAGAGAGAAGAAAGTTATCTTTGAAAGAACTTTGATATAGTTAGTTATGACAGTTTGAATACATATTCATTAGCTAATATATTTACCTAATCTCTCTTTTTAAAACTACCCTGCTTTACATGAAAAATTCATGTGTAAAAGATCTTAGAGGTGTGGCAGATTACCTGTGGAAAACACAGCTTCATTCTAAAATATTATGTTGTGTTAAAAAAGAAATATGGAGAATACTTTTTTTTCTTAATTCTTGTAAAGCACTTGAAAGCATCTGATAAAATTCTAAAGTTTTTAGGAAACATGTTTAATCAATAAAATGCATTTAATTTTCCTTTGAAAATATTTCACTTAGGATTTGTAGCATTTTCACTTATGGTAATATGCCTTTTTCAGAACCAAAATACAACTTCCATAATTTTTGTATCTAGTTTCACACTGTTAGGTTATAAATATGGTATATTTGCAGCGTTATTGTATTTCCTTTGCAGAACTTTTTTGCAGTTAGAAACTAGCTATATAGTGGAGATTTAGATCATAGTGAATTAAAAGTCAAAAGGGACAGATTGAATCAAAGAAAGGTTTAAAATCATTCAAAAAGTATAAATCCATTTTCAAAATCCAGATTACATTAATTATATAATGTATAAACACAAAGATATTCACAGTACTAATTACCTTTTATTTTGCTTTGTAACCTTATTTTGAACATTTGGGGAACAAGTAAATTAAGAAAAAATATCAAAATTGATGAGTTTACTGCAGAGTGTGAAGAACCAGAGTAAATTAGAATTCTGCTCACTAAATGCCTCAGAGCTTATTCCACCTGACTCATCAAATGAAAAATTCATCAATTAATCCTCTGACAATAACGATATATACACAAAAATCAATCTGGAATTGATTTTTTTAGTCTGAACATGAAAACGAAGCCCTGACTTATACATAATGTGAAATTTCTCTTCATTTTGACTTTATTATTGAGTATAACAGCTGAAGTGTTCATATAATTATTTGTTCTAAGTCAACTACAAAAGTGTGATTGTTTGAGAAAGGGTGTATGTGCTGTGGAGAAGGTCTGAGGCACAGTCCGAGTAAGCTAATAAAGTTGTCACATGCATGTGAGGATCCAGCTGATAGGAATCCCTAGAAGGCGGCCAATAGAGAGGGATACCGATCACTAAGCCCTGATGGGAGACCACCCAGGATAGTTAGCAGTGAGCTGAGTACTGAGGAAGATCAAAGAAAGAGAAGAGTAACAGACAACTCAGATCTCAGATACCGAATAAAAAGAACATTGTTAGGCGTGTGATTTCTATGAAATGTATTTGCGTGTGTGTGGAGGGGGACTAATTCAGTAAACAACACAAACTGTAGAAAGGTGAATCTTTTCCTTGTGCCAACCTGTTTTATTGCATCTACTTTATAGATAATAAATGTTTCAGAATGGCATCTACTTTATAGATATAAATGTTTCAGAATGCGTGAAGCATTCATATGATCTTTTTGCTTTAATTCAGTAATTCAGTATAGTTGTTCAAGACTTCCGAAGAAGCCTTCTGTGAAGCTCTTTTCTAGTTGTGTAGTTTCTTTCTTCCACGCGGTCAGTATCACAATAACATATATACAAATATCTCCAGAGAATAATCCAAGCCAAATAATAGTTGGGTTTTTCTTTTTGGATTAAAGAAATCCTGGTAAAAACGTATTCATATATAATACTACAAAAGAAAAGAGTTGAAAAGGTCGAATTGAAATTTACAGTATTCTGAATCTTTTTTAACTTCAAATTAGGTAGTTCCAAAACCTATTATTATTGCTGCTAGATTCTTAATTTCCATACTGCAAATTCTACTTTGAATCTTATCAGACTGCATTGAAAAATTCTCTGTATTCCTACAGAGACTTAATGTTGCTTTAAATGCTGTAAGTCAGCGCACTATAACAGAAAGAAATGCACTCTTCCAATATACAGTAATGTTAAACAACAAGAAGATGCAACGGAAATGTTAAACTAGAGAACTCTGTCAGTATCACTTATCTAACATGTAGTAAATTTTGATGACTGTCTTCTCAATGTGGATTCTTGTAGGAAATGAACATTAAACTGTTTTTATGTTTTATAGATGTTAAAAAAAAAGGCTGAATACATGTGATTCTGAAGCTATTAGAATTTTTTCCCCTGTCACAATAGCAGTAAGAAAATTGCAATAGAAACGTCTTCTTGAGTGCATAGCATATGAAATAATGTGTTTTTTCCCTGTAGTTTAAAATGTTAACTTGTATTTTAGGTCTCATTCTTTGCATATGCCTTGACAATTATGATTGCTTGATTAAAGAAAGAGCTTTTATGCTAGTTATGTGTCACAATACCAAATACATTATATTTGAGCAGTATTTGTAATGTTCTGTTTCTGATCAGGTCAGATATGTCTAGTGAAAAACTGAAGTAGGATAATATGTATTCTTAAGATCTTTTGTTATTAAAACATTTGTGATGTTTTTTGTTTCTTGCTCTCTTTTTAAAAACAATCTGGAAAAATGCTTATTTTTAGCTAAGTAGTATATCCTATAAAATACTCTTTATATATTAGTTTAAAGCATCTTAAGTAGTTTAGAAGTAATTTTTCTGAACATTTTTAGAATCATATTGTAAAGAACATATATTATTGAATTTTTAAAAAGCATTCATATATACTTTTTTCAGCCTTTATATTTTGGCCTTAGTAGTCTTTTGTATCAGAGACATTTTTCAAGGCCTATAAAGTATTACATATTTATATAATTGCCACCCCGGGGAAATGTACTTTATCACAGAATAGATAACAAAGAGTAACTTTTAAGTAATAAGCATGTCTATGTTAGTGTATTTTCTGCTCTGAATGTCTTCTACAAAGTTGTATTTTGTTTTGTCTTTCAGTCTTACTGGAGATAAATATTTAATAAGTGAACGAAATCAATCGTATGTCTTGCTAGTTATAGAATAATGTAACTGTATTTACTGACAGCTATGTCAGGATAGTTACAAATATTTGAATGTATTTAAAAGCAAAGAAGTCAGATTTTCTGACAATTTATGTAGTTAATGCTTGTTCTTTTTATAGCAGTTTTTCATTGCATTAGATTTGTATAGCTATGAATTAGTCATTTTGTTAATCATAGACAGTTATCTTTCTCTGCAGAAATTTTAAATGTCTTTTTTTAACAGTAAAAATAAATTCCATATATAATTATACACTATCCAGTATAGAAAAAGAATTACATTGGTTTTGTTCTTGATTTTATATTTTAATTTGGATAAAATGAGCCTGTTATATTTTCAGCTGTTTGTTCCACAGGATAAAAAAGAAAATATAAGTAGGAAAAATAACGCTTAAATATCTTCAATTAGGGTCATTTTAGACTTTCGAAAGTAGTAAACTTTTGTGTGTGTGTGTTTTACCTCCTATAGTTTTTACTTAAGCAGTCTATTTAAAAGTATTAGACTAGACCATAACTAATTTATGGGCAGCAGGGGGCAGAGGTGGTCATAGGGAAGTAAAAACGTTTGTTTTGTGATTGAGCATGAGAAGAACTTCAACTTAGGGAACATTATTTTACTAGTCTCTAGATATAATACTTTAGAGGCTTCAAGAATTTATAGTGTTTTTTTTATTTTTCAAGATTATCAGAAACACTTTTTTCCTTTGTTTTCACCTTTTTAAAAAATCTTTGTTAATTGTGGTCTAGTCATAATATAAAAATAATTGACAAGTTAACCATACATCTTAATCCAATTTCATTTATTTAATGCAGCTATTACTTAAAAGTTAACTTTTTTATATATTCTTTCATCATGTTATTTATCTTTTAAAGTCACAAACTAGTATCCTTCACTGAAGTGGCACTTAGGGAAGAGACACATACTGGATGCCCATTAAATATTTTTCATGGCAAATAATTTCCTGTGATATATCATTAAGTAATAGTTTTTCACAGTGTTTAATTTATTCTGTCATATATTTAAAATATGTTTGAAAACTTGGATGTACACTTGTTATGTGCAATTTCTCTATCAGAGTGGCTATGTTTTATTAAAATCTTTCAAAAAGCTTTTGTTGTATCACTTTGTCATGAAAAAATTTTGAATCGTTAAGTACAAAATTGACTTGTATTGCTCATCTGCAGCAGCATTCTTAGAGATAAATTCCAAACCTTTTCACTCATTTTTGATACAGTAGCTCTTCCATTAAAAAGAAAAAATGGAATAAAGTTGGCTTTTTGGATAGATGACCCTGTAAGTCTGATGATGATTCTTTTAAGTGAGGTAACACCTCACGTTCATTAGAAATCTCCTACTTTTGCTTTAGTAATCTCTCCATCTGAAATTGGGATTTATTAGGTAATATGCTCTCACTTTATTAATGTTCAATGGAAAATAACCTGTTTAGAACTGCTTGTAAAATTGACTTAAAAAACCTTTATCATTAAATTCTAACAGTATAAAATGTAATAAGGTTAATACATCATAGTATTGTTTAATATGTTTTAGACAAATACCTCAAAGCAGTATACTAGAAAAATGGCTTAATTTACTTCAGGGGTCAGTAAAGTACTTTTGTATTATGTATTATGTATCCTTTTGTATTAAGACTTTATTGTATCAAATGACATTCAGTTATCAAATATGTTTAATTTTCTTGAAATGAGGCTTATATCTCACACTTTTAATAATATCAATATATTTTGTATATATCATTTAAAATATAATTTGAAGACATTTACTGATATTTTCATTATAGTTTAATATAACTTATTTGGAAAATGACCATAAAAATAAAATAATTGAGCTAAGTTCCCTGTTTAGATATTATAGTCTTCTATTTTCTTACACAATTTAAAAATTCTATAGTTTTCTTTTTCATTGATTTATATTCATCAGAACATTTACTGAATGCTTACTGTGTGCGCAGAATTCTTCCAAAATCCAACAAGTTGTTTTAAAATTTGGTTCATGTAAATATGAATAATGAATTTTAACTTTTCAGTTGAATTTATGGTGATGGCAAAACATAGTATTTCCAGAATATTGATAGGATACACTCTACTAATAAGATAAATTAATACCTGTCAATCTTTTTTGCCTTTTCAAAAATTCTCAATTTTGCTATATTTTAATAGTTTATCCTATTAAGGAAGAAATGTTTAAAATGAGTATTTTAATTAGATTGTAAATAAAATATTAAAACATAAGCAAGTTATATAGCATGCATTTAAAATTGACAAAGATACATATATCTTCCTAAGGATTCCACTTGGAAGAAATCTTATATCGTTAAAAGAAAATGTAAACTGCATCTTTTTTTCCAAACACAATCAGTGGGTTTTAATGTTACTTGTAAAAATGTGAAACAGGAATTTGTTTTCTTAAAAACAGTCTAACACAGTTTTGACTTTCACAGTGACCAACCATGTTCAAACTACAAATAATATTCTGTTTGTAAATAACATTCTGTTTTATCTAGAGAATATTAAGTAATTCACTTACATAGTCTTGAAATTGTAAGAATCTGAACTTCATCTTTGTGAAGCAAAAATCCAAAATGTTACTGTCCTGGTAGATGCCATAGTCTCAGAAAAAAATATTAGAGTATTTTAAGGTATTATACTACTATAGTTGAAAGAGTTTGAGAGTTACATTTGGCGAATGGTTCTCTGAAAATAAACATTAGCATCTGAAAATAAGAAACTTTGAGCATAATTGATTGAAATGATGTAATTTTTTTTCCTGTTTATCTTGAAGGCTTTTTTTAAAGTGTGTAGATTTCTTGGATTTTATTTCTGTACTCATAAAATGTTATGAGTTACAGAATCAAAATTAATCATTCACTGGAATATCTTTTATTAGGAGTGCTTTCACAGCAGAGAATCTTACAGAGGACCACTCCTTTATTACTCTGACTCTTTGGCTGACTCCCAGAATCATTGGCAAGGTCAAAGTTAGGCAGCAGATTCTGTGCCTTCACTATACACAGTGGCATTCCAAACCATTCTTTGACTTTGAGATTGCATTTAGATGTGTGTACGTAAGTGTATGCGTGTACATTCGCATGTGTCTATATATAATATCGAGAGAGATAGCGAGCGAGTGCCCAACATTTTTTTAAATAAAACGTTAGTATTTGCTAATAATTGACAAAGGCAGTCAGGGAGAAATATCTAGCATAAGTGTTTGCAAGAACAGGTAGAGCACTTCCCAGGGCTCCTCCTCTTGCCTACTGAAGATCCATTTTTCCCAAAAATACCTAGTGTATGCTCAGATTCCTGGCTTACTAAAAATGCTTTGTTTCATCAGTTAGCACATTTAGCAGATTCTTATTGGGTTAGCAGAAAGTAGGACACTAGATTATCTTTTCAGTTATTGCATGTCTGATGTAATTAAATCTTAATACAGTGAACATGTAAATAATTTTAAGGTGTTTACATTTTAGCTTAACATTAGCATGTACTAAAAAAAGCTTTTTATGTAATTTTGATAATTTGACCTTTTATTAGATTAAAAACTAGCATTTTAATGGCACGTGACATTTTTGTGAAATGCTTTCCCCCATTTTTCTATATTTATTTGAGACAGAAGACAGCACTTCTGCACTTGTCATTACCCCCATTTTGCAGATGTGGAAATTGAGGTTCAGAGTGTTTTAAGGGATTTGCCGAAGATATCATAGCTAATAAAAAGCCAAGACAAAAGCAGAAACTAAATCTTCTGAATCCAAATTCACTTGAAGCCCTTTCAGGCATCTCATAGCCTCTTCTTTTTATGTTGGTAATTTAAAAATATCATTGATGATTTAGTGGTTCAAAAATATGAAAGGAGAAGCAGAAATAAAAAATTTTTGTAGAAAGGCAAGTGAAACGCTTTGTTTTACTTATGATTTTATCATCTCTGCTTTGTTGGTTCTAGTAACAAACATATATCTAACTGTCCTTTAATAGAGAAAATATGAAATACAGAACAGAAAAGACTTGCCCTGTCAGCTCATTCCTGTGTTGGCTAGTTTTACTGATTTCTTTTAATATAAATAATAAAATAATGAAACATAGTGTTGTAAAAGGCCTTTTAATGCAAGTTACTCAAGCAGCATCAAGGAATATAGCATTTAGCAAAATTTTAACATTTTTAAAAGCACCGTTTTCTTTTTTTCTGAAGTAGATCAGTAAAACGATATCAGTATATATTATATATATTTTTAGGGTATCTGCAAAAGATTTTACTTTCATTTTGCGGAAGATAACTAATCATTCTATTGAAATCTAGAAGGAAGGAATTGAATTTGTTTAACAAGGATGACTTAAAGAAATAATAGTATTGACTTTTAAGTACTGTTAGACCAAGAGATTGAAATTTAAAATTTAAAATGAAATTTAAAAATTTGAGAAGAAATAGAAGAGAACCCCTTCTATGCAAACACAGACAATCACTTAATCTAGAGGCTGAGATTATTAGTATCTTTTATTTGTCTAACTGCTCTTAAGTTGATGGTCTAGCTAACTAAAGTAGAGTTACTTTTAAATTTCAGGTACCATATATATATATATATATACCCTGAAGACATTTTATTTAAATATTTAGGGTTGTTCCTGAAAAGAATCAATTTATTCTTACTGATTTTAACATTGTCATCTCCCACTTTTCCAATTTTTCTTTATTGGAAACTGCCTTCACATGTAAGGAATATTACAGACATTTGCCAATTTGTCTCTGTAAACCACACTACTATGCTAGAATGAATGAAGGCTGGGAATCATAACAATTTATTTATTTAATTACTTAATAGTCTCTTTTGTCAACTCTTAAGTCATTTTTCATGGCTGTCTTCTGATTCCCACCTAAATTTTTCACATCTGTCTTAAATTATGGAGCCACTGGTATATGTAATACTACCAAGTTGAAAAGAGGCTTTTTACTATATTCTTCATGTCTTCTCATTCCAAAATAAATAGTTGATTTACACTGTTCAAGCAATACTTGAACGTAGAGTTGAACATACAGTTCAGACGGAAACCATCAGTAGGACAGAGTTCGAGTAAAGATTTCCAAAAAAAGTGCAAAGTGGCATGAAATTAAAGTGTGGAATGAGAATTGAGGAGACAAATACTGTTTTGTCCCTCTAAATTCTTTATTCTCTTACCTGGTGTTTTTAATTCTTTAGGCCTGTGCTTCTAACTTGTGCCTCACTCATTTGAGACTTTGACTTTTTTCATTGAAAAATTTTATCAGAAGTGTAGTAATTTACCTGCATAAATGAGATTTTCGTCTTGATATTCAGAGATTTTAACTTTGCTTATTAGAGTATGCTTAAAACAAGGTTGTTGTATTTTACAACTTCATGTCTCTCATTTCTAAGTGGGCTTGAGAGAAAAGATAAATTTGGAGAATAGAATAGATTCTATTCTTGACCAATTAAATATTTTTGTAAATGTCTGCAGCGCACAATGCGTTTGTAAATGTCTCCACTATACATATGATCTGCATGTTTTTAAGACTTAATCAAGAGTAAAAAAGTAAAGTCTTTAGTTATACACAAAGAGATAAGATTTTACATTTAAGCAGTCTCATTTTCAATTTGTCAAAAATTCATAAATTTTAGAACATTTCTTAACTGTAGTGTATTTTCCACATGGCTTGGAGGGAACAACTCTAAAACCTTATACAGAACTTGAATACATTCCACAATAAAGAGCATTACCTGAAGAAGATAAAGCATTCCCTTAACCTTTGCTAGGACTGAAGGAAAAGCTTCTCCCTAATCCAGTCATGTCTCCTTAAGAGGTATCTGGGATAGTCAGCTAGTGTTAATTGAAAGACACAATTTGTTCCCATCCAGGCAGTAATTTTGGAGTATAGTTATTACTTATATAGTGTCTGATGCAAAGGCATGATCTACATTGTACAGGTTACCATTAGCCATTAGTCCTGACATGAATGGATCTGATGCTTAGCAACTGCTATTCCCTTTAGTCTACACAATAGTGCAGTAGTCTGGCTGTCACCTGCATCATTTTCCTTTACTTTCTTATAAATACTTCATTTTCTGCCATGAGTAAGAATTAAAAAAAAAAATCTGTTTCAGCCTATACTTCCCAAATTTCCAGCCATCCCATCTAGAAGCACTCATTAAACAGCCAGTCAGGACAAAACAACAGCTGATAAAATTAAATGTGAATTGTGCTTGAGAAAGGAAGTGGTTAAAAGTGTTCTTCATTACTTTTTTGTTTTCAGTTTATTAACCTGAAATCTGAACTAACCATGTCAAATGTTTTACTAGTTTGTGTACCAACTCATACCAAGTCATTGCTTTTAAAAATCTGCTATGTGACTAGGACTATAAATACACTGATGTACAGAATTTTCAGTTCAATGGTTGGTAGTCGATTTGTTCATTTGTACATTATGCTCCTTTGAATCAGTTATACTTATACCATAATTAGTTCTCATTCCTTCTGTATAACTTTCAGCAGAAAACCCGTAACTTAAATGTTATTGCCACCATATTTACTGAAAAATACATAGCACAGAGATTAGCTAATTTTAGCAGGTTCCGCTTTTGAAATTACATATCTGGTTTTCTGTCATGTGTGAGTATGTGTTTTTATGTGTATATAACTTTAGTTCTTATAACCTGTTAAAGTATTTTAAATATTTTTAAATACTATAATATGTGATAATATTAAAAGAGAATCTAGGGTAATATTAGCAGTTTTAGTGGAAAAGTTTTCTTTATCTAGTAATCACATAACAATGTTCCACCCCCAGTTACATATAGTAAAAATACAAGAGACACAAGTGAAATATCCCAGTTCTTTGTGGGATAGTTCACAAAATAGGAAATTGTTCAAATGTCCAGGTCGCTTTGCTGGTATATAAAGAAAAATTTAAACATGTGAGACCATCTCTCTATGGAAAAATTGCTGGACAGTTGACCATATATCTGACCATGTTATAATTTTTAAGATGCTGTTTAGCCCACCTGGAATTCTCAACATGTACTAAAAGGAGAACTCACTCCTACTAAATGGCCCATAACAGTAATAGGGGCAGGTGTACAACAAAGCTCTTGCTTCGCCAGCACTTGTGTGGGAACAGCCCTTTAACTGTCCTTTTGAAGCACCCATATTTGAGACTGAATATGGTGGAGTGACATCTGCAAGCTTGGGCAGGTGGTGAAGCTGATGCTTCTAGCTGCATGCCAAATAATGACTCTTCTTAATAACTTGGGTGGGCACCAGATTGAGGTGTCTTTGTGGAAATGAAGAAAAGAGTAGCTAATCATACATTTGAAGAGACTTTTACAAGCCACATCTAAAGGAAAAATTATCTTTTTACGAAATGGCATATGATACTCTTAACTAATCTGCTACTCTCCTCATGCTGCTTTCTTCACCCAACTTTCTCTCAACAGACTTTGCAGAATATATTTAGATTTCAAACTCCTAGCCTTCTATTCTTTTTATGGCCTATGTAGGCTGTCAACAAACCTCTTGTACACAAATTCTGCTCTAATTTGATATGGGAAAGCATGTAACCATGGAAACGTTCTTTGTACCCTATCTCAAGCCCTGGATGCTTTATTTACCCTTTATAGAGTAGAACAAATAATCTACATACTTACTATTCACTTTTTAAAAATTAATTTCCAGCTAAATAGCAAATATATGACTAAAATATTTCTTGACAAAAGTAATATTTTTAATCAGATAAGTGTTACTAGTCTGACTTAATTTGGATTAAAAAGATGAATAACATTTAGAATGGCCTTTCTTTTACCATAATAATTATGTGTATGGTTTATAGGAATATTTTGATGACTTATTTAGAATATTTTTATTTGTGTGAAATAGAAATGTCCATAAACCAAAACATTAGCATTTTATTGAACTCCTAATATGTTACTGTAATATGATAATATATGCATGGCTCTTATATTTAATATCTTATCTACTATCTACTACATTTGAAGTTCAGCAGATTGCCATTCTTTCTTTCCTGTAAATAATTCTAGATTAGTTGCTTTTACAAATGTGTTTCAGGTTGGTGCAAATTAAAAGTTAAACCACTCTTAACTAATCTTGTAACTTTCTATATTTTTGTCACTCTAAGTAGTATTTAACTTTCAAGAATTGCAATTTTCATATGTTCGTTCCAATCTTGTTCTTACGCTCAAAAGTCCTGCTCCCTGAGAACTATTAAGCAACAAGTACAGCTCTTTACACAAATGTACCCTAGGTCATAAGCTAATCTATGATTATATGTTGATCATGTGAGAATTACAGATAACCTGTTGTATCATACAGATAACCATATCGTTTTCCAGCTACCAGTCCAGTGACTGTCTCTTAATTCTTTATATTTTATACATTCATGCTTGAACCTGTAACAGAGGAACTCAAAAGTTCCTAGTCATGGGCAGTGCCTTTGAGCTTCTGGAAAGACTATCGCAATTCAAAACTTTTTATAAACATCTTACAGAATTTTTGAGATAGCATAGAATTTTTATAAGCGAATATTTATGAATATATGGTAGAACTTTTTAGGAATAGATGGCATTTTAACAACCAGACAAATGATGACTGTTAGTGGAGTTTATTAGATTTGTTAAGTCGTATACTAATTTTCATGGAGTATCCTTCTGTTCAGCCATGTGCCAACTTTGCTATCTAATTGCACATCTCTCCGCTCTGTGTAATTCTCAGGTTTCCCTGAAGAAGAAGGATATTTTGCCTTATTTCCTCTTCTGCTTGTAGACTCATTCTTAAAATCATCTCAGATTTCCAAGGTCTCACCTTTTCTTTTTGACTGTACACTAAAAAAATTATTATTAATAAAAAATCATTCCTGATTATTACAAACTCAGAACTTAAACAAAAGGGAATAATTACTGTGTTTTCAAATGTGATTGCAGATTTCTAAAAAGTTAGCCAGCAGTCTTTATGCCTTTACCTCTCAATGAGCAAGGCCCACTTCTTTTGCATCAGGTTAGAGGAGGAAGGGAGAAGGAACCAGAACTACAAAAGCTGTATGTTGAAGATAAAAGTTAACCCAGAGAAATGCCAGAAATTTTGGAGTATGGGCTAAGCTAAGAGTAGTTCTCAGACCATTTGGGTACTGATCAGTTTCAGGTCATGTTACTAATCCTTCCATTGCCATTGTGACATTTCTTCTCAAAGTAAGACTACAAGCCCCAGAATTTCACAATTAAAACCAACTGGTAAAGACATGATTTCATTATGTGTATTATTTCTCAATTTCTATCATCAGTGTTTATTGATTTATTTAGTCTTAAGGCTAATAAGCTTATATGAATATTGTTTGTACTCCATTTAAAAAAAATGCTTAGTTATTTTACTCCTAGTTTTGTCGTGACTTGTGATCTGACTTTCAAAACCACCGGATACTATTTAATTTATATTACAGTTAGAGCCTATTTTACATTCTAATCTTTAAATTTGGAGTTTAGTTTATTGTTTACTCTTTATTTGCACCTTATGACTATAGTAGATGACCTCTGAGCAAAGTGCTTTGCTCAAATAAAAAAGGCACAGAATAGCATTTTTTTTAAAGTAATACTCTTTGAAAAAGTAATTCTAATATGTTCCTTTCAAGCTTGGTACCATGTTCCACATGTAGTAGCTATTCAGAAACTAATTGAGTAATTGATTTATGGATCCCTGGAAAAGATGTTTGTATTGGTTTGGTTTTTTTAAATTCCTAAATATGTATCATCAACTGTCTAGCGTTCATTAAAGTAACAACATTATGCTTTTGTCAGTACTTCTATTCTCACTTGAATGGTTTCTTTCTGTTAGAGCCAATTAGTATAGCTAAACAGTATTTGTTGAATATAGAAAAATGTTTGTGCTAATATTTGCTTTTTTTCCCAAAATAGTTTTGTTTTTTTTCAAGTACTCTATGAGGCACCAATAGGGACAAGTTAAGTATTATACCCATGTCATTAAGATTAAAACTATTAATATTGGCAAAATCTACTATATGATATTTCACTGACCTTTTTTATTAAACCTGTAAAATAGTAATAATGTAATTAAGCTATCCTAATCACCTATCAACGTGGACACACTTCAGTCTCTGTAGTCAACAGTTCAACTGTATAACAAGCTATTGCCCGATTTCTCAAGTAACTTTATGGAAATTTCTTACGTTGATCAGAGCCCTCTTAGGTTTGTCCCCAACTCATAAGTTTCACCTTTTTCCTCTTTCGTCAAATATAAACTAGAAACAAAGGAACTTGTTCTGCCTGTAGCAGTAAGCTGCTTTCAGATTCAACCCAAGAAAACAAGGACTGAATAACCAAAATATTTTGCAGAAGCGTAAACGCTTGCTGCTTTGTTCTTCCATGAATATAGAGGGGGCTTTATCACCATAACCAAAAAGAACTTTTTCAGGGAAGTTTTTCTTGTTTTAGGGATCTTCTTAGTAGCCTTGACAAAGAACACCTGAAACACCTCGTGCATCTGTACTTGCTCTAAGCTGACATTTTAGCAATGTGACAGAGTTTGTAGGTAAATATTTGTTGTTTCTAAATGAGCTACATTTTTGGCTGATGGATGCCAAATGTTTCTAATTTCACTTTTTAAAATATATCTGACCCCTAGGGGTGACATATGGTCATTACAGAGCTAATGCCAGAAGTGCCATCAATCTGTGTGTGCTATAGAAAATCATGGTATTTGTCACTTGAGAATTCAAAAGCAGCAAAAGATCATCAAATTAAAATCAAGAATCACTTTTCACAAGCTAAAAGTCGTAAACATTATATAGTATATCATTTTGGTTAACGATGTGAGCTCCAGACTCAGAGTGGACCCTGATCCCAGTTCTACCACTTACTTGCTCTGTTAACAGTTGTAAACTAACGACCCAACAGTATCTTTACTTTGCAGGGTTTTAGGAACGATTATATGAGATAATGCTTATAAAGTGCTTAATGTACTTATCACATAGTGAGCACTCAATAAATGTTAGCTGTTATTGTTGTTATGTATAATTTTTCATTCTTGACCCATGTGTTAGACTTTCTAATAGCCACATAATTGCTTTCAGTGTTTTTTTGTGCATGCGTGGGGTTGAAATTACTTGAGATACATTCCCATATTGACTCAGAAGGAAAATGACCAAATGAGTATCTTTTCCTTAGCTAGTTGGTTGATTTAGGGCCTTACTTACTGTACACACATGGACCAGTGGTCATTTTCATTCTTCATCCTACCAAGGAGGTGTATCACTACTAAGAGCTGCCATTATCCAGGGATAATATGAGTCTCTAAAAAAAACAGAATTAAAGATGAGAATGAAATGGAGTCAGGGTAAGAGGTACATAAAACAAAACAAGATACAGAAAGAAAGGTACATGTGAGGAGCAGGCAGGTACCATAAATTTAGTCACCTGTGCTCAGGGTAAGGGAAACAGGCATGCTTAAGGTCTTACTCTGAGTTTTTAATAAATAACTCCCACAGACAAAAAAAAGATAAGAAAGAAAATCCGTGAAGATCATGCATAAAAAATGATGAAGGAAACAAGAGTATCTATAAGAATATACTCAGATAATTAGAAATTATGTTTCTTATTTTGTATATACTGGTATTTGTCTTGTGATGAGAATCAAAAAATTGTCAGAAGGAGGAGGGAAGGATGGGTATTCATTATTGGAAGACATGGATTCCACAGCGTTATACCCAAATCACTGAAACTTCCTAGCTGCTGGAATGACCCTGGACTTGCAAATTAACTTTATGCTGGAATGACGCTGGACTTGCACATTAACTTTAATCTGGGAATATGGTACAGCAAAGGATTAGGGAATGGAGAAGAGCTATTTTTCTCACAATCTGAAGTTACAGGATAGAGATTCTAAATATTCCTGACACGCGCTGAACCTTCCTTAGGTAATCATATGCCTTATACATTTTGGCTGTATTGTCATTTCTTGACTCTATAATTAAGATTTTTGAATTCCCAGTGGTAGTAAGCAAATCTGAAATGTGGTAGAATATGCAGGAAAGCAAGTGTTTCTGCCCCAAATATTTTTAGCATGAGGATCTGGCAGTAACTCAATAAAGGAATTCTACAGAATTAGTGATCTCTTTGAATAAAATAGGAAGCTAATATTCCAGTAGAATATTTAATTACTATTATTTTCCTCTATCCTAGTTTGCCGTCCTTTGAGTGAATTTTCATAATGTTAAACTACATTATTTTAGGTTTAAGATTGTTTAGAATAAAAGTACTTTAGCAGATGGCTATTTGTAGTCTCTTCGGCCTTTTTGCTGGTTTAGCGGGAGAATCATTTCTTTGTAGGAAGAGAGGTGGAAGTAGGAAAATCAAAAGTACAATTGTGTTTTCTTCTACAGGCTGTCTATAAAGTCCTTTGTTTTTAGTCCTTTCCTGTCATATAACTTGTACTCCATAAATTATATCGTCTTGAGCTCCCACTTTAGAAAGACCAGAATCTCATCTAAAGCTCAAGGAAACACATTTTAATACAAACAAAGTAGCTTTCATTAATTAATGTCTTTTTATGTTGGGAGAAGTAGCTTTTTCTTTTGGAGGGGGTTTTGGATCACAAAAAGCGTAGAGGGGAGGTTTGCTTTAATAAAGACAAGAACTTTTTGTTTGATTGCTTTTGCTGCAGAGTAATAGGAACACTCCTGCCCATTGATATTTGGGAGGAAATCAGATGATTTCACCTGAGTTGTATGGCTTCATTTTTCATACTAAATCATTCTACCATTTATGTGCCAGCTTATATTCTGCTTTATGTGTTATGGACTTGATATAAGATGGAAAAGGTTTTAAAGTATTCATGCTCTAGAAGACTGAAGGTCTGATGCTGTAACCACTTCTTGAAATTTTATTTAATTAGCGTTCTGTAGAATATGAAGTTTATACTTCCTGAGGAAGATGTTAACTTAGCCTTTTCATCACTTACTGTGCTGTTCAGTTTAAGGGGGGAAACGTGATCTTATGTCACAGTAGTTGCAGAAACCTGCTAAAGATGCTACCTCTTGAGTTCACTTCTCATTTTGTTTTGGGAACCATGAATAGTTGAGATTTTACATTTGGAGAAAACGTTAAAAATTTGAATTCATTTAAACTTACAGGTAAACTTTTTTTTTTGGTTAAGATAATTCGTTTTCCTTTTCTCTTAAAGTGAGTTACCTTATTCTGAAATTATTACAGTTGTTATTAGGCTGTTGGCGTGATCTAGCATGGCAGTATCTCTCTGCTTCCGTCTTCTGAGTTACGACAGTGGGTTTTTGACTTGAAGACAGGGTCAGCTATTTTTAGGGCAGATATAATCGTATCTTCTCCAGTCATCTGCTTAAGTAAATTTGTTAAGCATAGATTTCTCATTGAATAGTATTGGTATTATGGCATATCATTTAAATATTTTAAACGTTTTTCTTTACAAAAAGATATTAAGAAAAATGTTGATAAATCTTTTGTATTTGCTTATTATGTTTCGTGATATTTTTAAGCTTCTTTTCTACTTTCTATCAATTATATATTTAAAACTCTACTGTTTATTCATTATTTTATTTAGTCAAATTATAAAATAAAAGACTATATCCTATTAATTAAGAATGTTTTATATATTTTAACTTTTATTGTTATCATGTAGTGTTAACAGAATGGTTTAATCTTTGCACCAAATTTTGTGGGATCTAGTGTTTTCTCCATATTTCATAGGGAGAGAAATGTAATCTCTCAACATTTTAGAGATTTGTCATATTACTTTGTTCAATGATTTCTATGACTACTAATTAGATATTTTAGTGAATGATGTATATTTCTGATTGCAGTTTTGCATAAAAGCACGTTATAATATGATATGCAAATTTAACTTAAAAAGTTATTATTTTTAGCTTATGGATTCTGTGCTATAATGTCTTTATATTTCTATCAAAATAGGCAAAATATGAATTTTACTGTAAATATTTAGACAAATTTTATGGAGTACTGGTGGCAGTAATTAATTCTAATTTAAAATTTGGACAAATTAAAATACTTTTTAAATAGCTATCAGGTTAAGTGACGTATTTATGAAAGCTGATAGAGCAATTCATATTTCTGCAATGCAGAATGTTCAAGTTCTTTTGAAATGCTTACTGCTTTTCCTTATTTTACCCTTCTATTGATATCCACTTGGAAGACTTAGAAAGCAGAAAACATCTCTTACATATCCATGATCAAAAATGAACGCCTGATGGCCTGAAGGTTGAAATAATTATCTCTGGTGGCCGTGCAGATCTCAATGTCAAAGCTAAGAACCACAGGGCAGCTGAATTAAAGCATGAAAACTGGCATGAGCACAGACAACTGCTTGAGGCTCTTTATTGCTGTTTGATACAGCAGCCCTTTGTTGAGAATCTTGTTTTTTTGGTTCGAAAGCAACTGTGTGTGTCTAATCTTGCATTTGCCTTTATCATCAATTCCATTCCTGTGATATTTACAAAACTAAGCAACATCACATGTATTTGTCCCGATTTCTGAATTAGTGTTTCTGAAGCTTTCTGCTAATCTGCAGATAGGTGGCACCGTTCATACAGATTGAAAAAGCAGTGCTTTCCCTGTTCACACTATTCCATGCTGTAAATTAACCTGTCACTTTATTATTTGACAAGATCTTCATTTTTATTCATCAGGACTTGGGCCAGGATGGGTGCATTTATGGCCATTTGCTTTGCACTGCTCTCAGCTGAGTTTGTAGGTATTGTAAGTGAGATCCATTATCCCTGTTACAAGTGCACACAATGCAGATGCTGATCTGAGATGATGATGAGAAACCAAAGTCAGTAAAGACCACATAAGCCACCCTTGATGAAAAGATAAATGAATGCATAAATAACATTGTGCTCTGCTGTGTTTGCTGAGATCAAGGATAGATTTTGAAGGTTTTGAGAGATCAGACGTACGGAACCTGGAGAAATTCTTCCTCCTTCACTTTGCATTCAGCAAGCATTTCACTGTGTACAGAGAAGCTGAGAGACGTTTTAATACATTACTGGAAGCTCAGAAATGTTTGGGCACTTCTCTCTTTTTTTTAATGTTAAGAAAAAAAACCCACAAAGAAATGGCAGAAGCGTTAGAGTTAATAAGAATTTAACATGGTGCGAAGAAAGCCATGCTTGCTTTAGACAATTCCTAACTTAGTTCTTTATGTAAATACACTCGCATCTATTGTGTTCTAATTATAAATGTAATTATAGAGATAAATTAGTAAATTATGTTTGTAATTGTATTCATAAAGATTAATGACATTTAAACAGACATATGCATGATAACGTAAGATATGTATTTAGAGGATGTACTTCAACTTTATACAAC